>NC_069680.1:69909403-70212433 GCF_023699985.2 Odocoileus virginianus
TCCCCTCCTGGTAACTGCAGACACATGTTTAAAATTAAATATCATTAAAAATCACAGAGGGGAAGTTCTGGTTCATCTAAGGTAGAAAAGACCTATGCGTGACGGACATATGCAGAGCCAAGCCAACATGTGCTACTAACATGAATGATACTAAGGGTGCTGAATGAAGGGAGAAGGGCATAAATTTGAATACTGTTGAGTTTATTGGTACAAAACACTATCTGAAGACATAGGAATAAATGGTTTGGCAAAGATTCAGGAGAATTATGCTAACATGCTACTAGAATGACTCTTGATAGTTTGGAAACAGGATAACTCATACCAATGAGGTAGAAAGGGCAGAATTTCTGCTGAAAATCATAAAGGAAGGAACAATAAGGCTCACAAAAATGTCAGTGCTAAAATGGATATCCTACGTAAGTCCTGGGAACACACAATATATGTTCCATGGGCAAGCTAGATGGCACCCCATTTACCAAAGTAATAATGAGTGTATTGGTGAGTTGGTACTAGCATCATTGAGAAGCTCAGTGGTAGCTGTCCTCCATATGCTGAAGCTTGAAGGTAAGTAAAGCTAGAAAATATCAGCTCCCCACCAGTGATGAGGATTCTAGGATCCAAAATAGGGGTCAGATATTTGTCATTAATTATCAGAAACAAAGTAGCCTTAATTACTGGAAATGAATAGCAAGCAACCAGAGAAGTCTGATTTACAGAAAGCTTCATGGTTGGTTCCTAGAGATAAGGAAAGCAGCAACAATCGTATTACTTTATAAAACAATAATTTTTTAAAAGATTGAAAATGGGCACTGGATAATCAAACCTAAGGCGATTTACTTGTACAACCATATACCAAAGAAAGGAGGCTACCTAAAACATTTTGAGGCCAACTGCACTGTGACTGTTTTTCACAAATACCTCTTTGGTAACAACTTTAGCACTGAGTGAGTCCTGACATCATAGATATAAGGGCAAATTTTTGAGCCAATCTTTCCATGAACTACCAGTTGTTGTTCAGTCGCTCAGTCATACAGAACTCTGCGAACCCATGGACTGCAGCAAGCCAGGTCCCCTGTCCTTCGCTACCTCCTGGAGTTTGCTCAAATTCATGTTCATTGAGTTGGTGATGCTATCTAAACATCTCATCCTCTACTACGCTCTTCTTTTGCCTTCAGTCTTTCCCAGCGTCAGGGTCTTTTTCAGTGAGTATGGCTATTCACATCAGGTGGCCAAAGTATTTGAGTTTCAGCTTTAGCATCTGTCCTTCCAATGAATATTCAGGGTTGGTTTCCTTTCGGATTGACTGGCCTGATCTTTTTGCTGTCCAAGGGACTCTCAAGAGTCTTCTCCAGCACCACAATTTGAAAGCATCAATTCTTTGGGGCTCAGCCTTCTTTATGGTCCAACTCTCACATCCGTAGGTGATTACTAGAAAAACCATAGCTTTGACTATGTGGACCTTTGTCAGCAAAGTGATGTCTCTGCTTTTTAATATGCTGTCTAGAGTTTGTCATAGCTTTCCTTCCAAGGAGCAAGCATCTTTTAATTTCATAGCTGCTGTCACCATCTGCAGTGATTTTGGAGTCCAAGAAAATACAATCTGCAACTGCTTCCCCTTTGAACTACCAGACAGGCAAACAAAAGCAATTACAGTTCTTTGCAAATCAGGTCCACAATGTTCCTCCAGGACTGATAATAGAAATGAAGGCTATTGTTTTTAAGGTTAAAACTGAGCGGGACTGAGCTGGTAAGCAGGGTGTGGGACTAGGGTAAATTATAATCCCAAAAAACTTACATTCTTACTGAGATTCAGTCACTGCACTTTTCTAGAATAAGCACTCCCCTAATTGCTGCAAAACAACTAACAGCTGTTGTCAATTTTTTCATTGTATTTCCAAATGACCAGATTTTGGAGTTCCTTACTCCACCCTTTTCACTAATATTATTCTGATTGTTTTTTATAAGCTCATTTATGATAGACCCTACAGTAAATAAGATACACAAATGGCCATAAGAAAATGGTCACTGGATTATTTTCTGGAAAAAGAAAAAACTAACTTGTTCACATATTTAAAGAACAGAGTTTTTAAATTATACAATACAGTTTAAAAGGACAGAGAAAGAAAAGATACTTTATAAAACAATGCATAGCAGATGTTGTAACTGGGGTGATGGAAATTGTGTAACATCAGATTTCCATCAAAGATATCTGCCTTTTATAGCATGAATGTCAGTAAAAGAGACTGCAGAACAGACAGTTTCATAGTTTTATGCTGGGGGTATCATGGTTTTTTTAATGTTAGGTAATTAACTTTTGGCTTAACATTAAACTGTTATTGATTCAGACAAGTAATCTGTTCATTTAAAAATTATGAATTCAAGACCATATTTCAAAGAAGAAAGTTGAGAGAATAGCAGGTTATTGAAAAAATAAGTAAAATATTTAATCCCTATATTTAGTCCTTCTACTCCTCAGAAAGGTGGGTTAGGCTTGGGGAAAGCATATCTAGAAGAAAGGTTATTTTAGCCTCCAGCTAGAATACAACATCGAAGATCCTGAATCACTATACAGAGAATCTGCTGGAAATCAAATTTTCATTCCCCCTGCTTCATATGTTTTATTCTTGTGAATAAAGCAATTTCAGTGCAAACTCAAAGGGATATTTTATTAAGAGGATAAAAGACTGTGCTGGACATTTGCCTGTCTACTCTCATATATATCCTAGTTTTCTATCACTGGGAACAATATTTCCCAAGGTCCCTTGCAAGTGGCTTTCATTTATTGAAAAATTATCTCCAATTTTCTACAATTACTATTTCAGGTAACTTTTAGAAACACATTGTCAATTTCTAACAAAATTCTGTTTGGGGACTTGACTGTTGTTGAGTTGAATTTAAAGACTACCTTTTAGGAAACTTGATGCTTTTACAATATAAAACCATCCTATTCACACATCCAGTTTTCTTATCATATTTTCCATCTTCTTTTATGACCTCTAATATGGTTAGATAATTTTCTCCACCACTTTCTTATGCATATTTGTTTGATAATTTGCCTGTGTTTTCCCATTTTCACCCTCTGTCCTTCTTTCTTCTCTGTCTTTTTAATAGGATTTCTATTTTCTTTCATTTTCTAAATGTATAGACAGCAATTGATTGCTTTATGTTTCATTGTATCTGACTGCTTGTTTATCTTTCATATTAGTTTTCATAAATATTTACCTGTATTATCTAGGGAGATGACAATATCATCTATAAGAAAATCGTTTGTCTCTTTCTTATCCCTGTATTCACCACTTCTTCACTGTGTTATGTGTATTCAACATTCAGTTCATAATTGAATGAAACAGTAATACTATGCTGGGCATTCTGGTATTATTTCTGATTTTTAGAGAGAGCATCTAAATTTCAAAATACAGTACAGTGTTTGCTGAAGCTTTCCTGTATACATGCATTTCTCATAAAAACTTTTTTTTAATGAAAAGAATTTCACTTTACTTTTGCATTTTAAATAATCTCAAGCATGAATTTGTGTTGAATTTTAAAAATGGTTTCCACTATGTAAATGATCATATATATTTTTATGTTTAATCCTCACACTTATTGAAACATGTTAATAGACATCCATTGTTGAATAGTTTTTACTTTATTAAATGAATCTTAACTGGTTATGAAATTATATTCTTTTAGTGTATCTCTACACTTAATCTCTTTTTTGTTTTTAAATCTTGACTTATTGGCAAAATTTATCTGTAATTTCTTTTATTCTCTTGCGTGCTTGCCCAACTTGAGTACCAGGTTTATATGAGCTCTAAACCTACACTGAGTTGTATCTGTGGCTGGAAAGAAGATAAGTAGATCTTCTCACTTGGCTTTTCAGGCTGTGGTACCCCCAATTAATTGCCCTATTGGTTGTTCCTGAGCTCTTCCTCCTATTCACTTTTTCCTGATATGAAGCAGCTATCGTTTCACTCCCATATTTTGCAACTGTCCACTGTGCATATATATTGATGCAGTTCCTACCATCAACTTGGTACATTTACTACTTTGTTTTTCAGGACACTGGCACTTCATGTTTTCCCATTTTCTATTTTCAAATAGTTTAACAATCATTCATTAAATAATATGCTTTCCATCATTTAAAAGAGTCACTTTTAAAAGGATTTTCATCACAGTTAACATAAAACAGATTCCTCAGAGTGGTCTTCAGGGCCCTGTGTAATCTGGCTCTCTCTAGACATCCAGTCTCATCTCCAATCCTTCTTCACCATACTCATTCAGCTGCAGCTATACTGTCTTCCTTTCTGTTTCTCAACATGTTCAATATGGTCCATTTTAGAGCATTTACATTTGTACCTAGAATGTACTTTATCTAATCTGTGATTTTTTTTTTTTTTTGGTCTTGCTCTAAATATCATCCTCTCAGATAGAACTATCCCCAAATTGTTATCTAAAATAGCACCCTTTACCACTCTACTTTCCTGTGGTTTTATCTTCCTTCATTGCTCTTATCAGCTGACATTCTAAGATATATTTATTTTCTTGTTTCCTATTTAATTAAAAGGTAAAGATGAAGGGAGGGGATTTGTTGTTCTGTTCATTCACTGTTGTCTTATTCTATTCAATTCCCTTTGTCCACATCAGTGAACTTAACTACATCATAAAACTACCAGAGTTTGAAAGAGATCATCTGAATTCAGGAAATATATGGCTAAACAACAGAAGAAAATACAATATATGATATGTATAGCATATATATACTATAGCAGGCAAGAAATAATTCTGCTAAATAAATAAATAAATAAAGGGAAGGAAAGCTTTAGTTTGTGTCTAGGATGCATAATATAGCACAATGTTAAAAATCCTAGCTTATAAAAGTTGCTTTGCAACTCATTCCCTGGACTCAATCATCGATAAATTCCTGCCAAAAAATGTGCCCTACACAGTTCAATAGTTTTTGACTCATTGTAATTACTGCTGCTCTAATTTAGGTTTCCTCATCTCTAGCCAGTGTGGACTAATAGCAACCAGTCTTGCTACTTCCAGGCTCTTTGTATCCAAGATGAAGTCCTCTTGTCACCAGATCTATATGCCTTCTTGACTGCTTCAGAACTAGAACATGGTTTAGAACCATTCTAGGTTCACCTCTCTATTTTTATTAAACTCTCTTTGATTCTGTTCAATGAATATTGCAATTCTTCAGTTAACATGTTGATGAATTCCTTATTTATTATGATATTAGTGAAAACATTTATCTAATGTAGTGTTTCTCAAACTTGAACATGCATCCAAATCCCTGAGAGGGCTTAATCGACCATACATTTTTGAACCCTATTGCCCTAGTATCTGTTTCAGTATGCCGGGAACTCTCCTGTAATCCCCAAATGCTACAGATAAAGTTAGACATTGTACTTTAAAACTTTTAAAGTAAAATAATTCCTGGCTAGGTTAGATATAATTTATCCATAGTCACTTAATTGTATATTCAATAGTTTTTCTTCTTTCTTTTCCCAACTTCTATGCATCTGGCAGAAATTTATTTTCTGTCATTTTGAAATCAGCCTTCTTTCATTTCTAATATTGCTACAGGTTTTTATTTTTAGAATACTGGTCATATCAGATTATTTTGGTTAGTAAAGGGGAGAGGTTTTATGGTTAGATGCATGTGTGCGTGCATGTTCAGTCAAGTCCGACTCTTTGCAACCCCATGGACTATAATCCGCCAGGCTGCTCTGCCGTGGGATTTGCCAGGCAAGAATACTGGAGTGGGTTGCCATTTGCTATCGGCTCCAGGGGATCTTCCCCACCCCGGGAAGGTGGATTCTTTACCACTGCACCTCCTGGTAAGTCCCTTGATGGTTAGGTACTCATTGCTTGCCAAAGGTTTATAATATTTCCATCTTGGTATAGTTTTTCACTTTGCCTATTTATTAAGTGGCAGTTTTGGTTGGAAATAGTTATTATTCAAGCATTAGAGGTAATAGTTTACAAAGACGATAGTGTGTAATGTTGCCAAGTTCAGTAAGTACAACTAGTCTGAATCAAGATATATTATGTATAGAGTTCAAGGTTAATTATCACCAGCTCTTTTCAATTAGCTTTTAAAGAAAGAAATCTCTTTATTATTGGTGAATATATAATATCTTTATATATATCATTATTTTACTTATGTTTTTAAAGTAATTTGGTGGAAAGATGGGCCCTGGAGAGGGTGCAAGGTTTAATTGCAAAATGTGTAAAAATGCTGAAACAAACTGGCCTCTGGTTATATGACTCTCAGTACTAGGTGCGGTTGGTATTATTTATTTAGCACATGTGGCATGCAATACATGTTACGAGCTTTTAAAGCTTACTTTGGCTTATAAATTTGGGATTTTTATAAATTTGACTTATGTAAACAGCTATCATATGTCATCCTCTACTGTAGTGACAGTATTTATAGACTGAACTAATTTAGAAAGATATTGAATAAAATTCATTTTTGATGAGTTACTTATGAAATAACTTGTAAAAATTTCATAAGAGAGATGACTGACTTCTTTCAAGGTGGGAAATATTTCTTAGTGTTCAGTTCATAAGGTCATAAAGTTAAGAAAACAATAAAGTTAAAACAACTGAATAACAAGACATTGCATAAAATGCTGAATATTTTTTAAAATCTTAAAATGTTTAAATATCTGAACAAATTATTCTTTGCCTCTTACTTTTGATAAGTAAACTATTATTTTTACCTTTGTTATTAACTAATAGATAATGAGATAAAGCAATCAGATGTTGATCTTCAAATATTAAAAACTGGTTCTCACAAATGCAATAAAAGTAATAAAAAATGAAAACATTTTTGTGGGACTAGATAAAACTAAAAACTTCTGCATAGCAAAGGAAATCATCAACAAAGTGAAAAGACAGCCTATTGGATGGTAGATAAGATTTGCAAATCACATATCTGATAAAGGGTTAGTATCAAAAATATATAAATAACTCACACAACTCAGTAGCAAAACACACACACATACAAAACATACAACCCAGTTGAAAATTAGGAAGAAGACTTGGATAGACGTTTTGCAAAGATGTATAGATAAACAACAGACACATGAAAAGATGGCAACATCACTAAACAGGGAAATACAGATCAAAACCACAGTGAGATATTACTTCACACCTGTCAAAATGGCTATTATCAAAAAGACAGGAAATATCAAGAGTTGATTGGTATGTGGATAAAAGGAAACTTTGTGCACTGTTGGGCATGTAAACTAATGCAACCACTATAGAAACAATATTGAGTTACCTTGAAAAATTAACAGTAGAACTAAAACACAGCCCAGCAAGTCTATTTCTGCCTATTTATTTGAAAAAAATGAAAACGCTAACTGGAAAAGATATTTGCCCCCTCACATTCATAGCAGTATTACTTACAATAGCCAAGACATAGCAAGAACTTCAGTTTTCACTAATGGATGAATAAATAAAAACAATATATGTGTGTGTGTGTGTGTTAGAATATTATTCAGCCATAAAAAAGAAGGAAATTGTGCTGTTCGTGAAAACATGAATGGACCTATGGACCTTAATGGCATTATGCTAAGTAAAATAAGTCAGACAGAGAAAAGCATAGACAATATTATGTTACTTTCATGTGGAATCTAAAAAAGACAAACCAAATAAATCCCCTTACTTATAGATATGAAAAACAGATAGGTGATTGCAGAGTTAGGTGTGTGGGGTGGGGCAAGATGGATGAAGGGTGTCAAGAAGCATAAACTCCTAGAAAAAAAAATAATAATGTTATTGGAATGTAACCTACAGCACTGTGATTATAGTTAAGAATATTGTATTGTATATTTGAAAGTTTCTAAAAGAATACATCTGAAAAGTTCTCGTACAACAAAAACAATTTTAACTATGTGTAGTGATGGATGTTAGCTAGTCTTATTGTGGTAACTATTTAAGAATAAGTATAAATATGAAATCACTGTGTTTTACTCATGAAACTAACATAATGTTATAAGTCAATTACACTTTGATAACTTAAGGAAAAAATTTCTTAAAGAAATTAAATCACCTGGTTAAATGTTTGTTCATTACATGTTTTATTAAGTATTCCTAAATTGTTTCAAAAAATTTATAGCAGTTTTTCCTTCTGACAAAATGCATGAGGTTATGTATTATCCTATATTCTCAAAAGCAGTTTTTTAAACCATCCAAATGTATATTTACAAAGCATTTTCCATAGTCTAGACATTATGCTAAGCCCCAATGATTGAGTATGAGAGAGATTAATTATGGCATATAACCATAAAGTTACAACCTCAATAATAGTGCAATGTGAATATTCAAGATTCCAGTGAGGAACAAATTAGGAGGAGTAGATCCAGTCAGGGAGAATAAAGTGTCCCTGAAATGGTATATTGTGTATATTTTTAAATTGCTAATCAGCTGAGCAAATAATATTTTTGTTTTATTTTTAATTCTCATTTTCTTGGCTAGCAATGAGATTAAAATCTTTTCATAAGTTTATAAGCCACTTGTATTTTCCATTGTGAATTATCTGTTAACATATTTGGTCCATTATTTTAATGAGTATATAATAGTTTATTAATAATATATTTTTATTATTCTGGTATATGATTCAGTTCAGTTCAGTCACTCAGCTGTGTCCGACTCTTTGCAACCCCATGAACTGCAGCATGCCAGGCCTCCCTGTCCATCACCAACTCACAGAGCTTACCCAAACTCTTGTCCATAGAGTCAGTGATGCCATCTAACCATCTCATCCTCTGTTGTCCCCTTCTCCTCCTGCCTTCAATCTTTCCCAACATCAGGGTCTTTTCAAATGGGTCAGCTCTTCGCACCAGGTGGCCAAAGTATTGGAGTTTCAGCTTCAGCATTTGTCCTTCCAATGAACACCCAGGACTGACCTCCTTTGGGATGGACTGGTTGGATCTCCTTGCAGTCCAAGGGACTCTCAAGAGTCTTCTCCAACACCACAGTTCAAAAGCATCACTTCTTCAGTGCTCAGCTTTCTTTATAGTCCAACTCTCACATTCATACATGACTACTGGAAAAACCATAGCCTTGACTAGACATACCGTGTTGACAAAGTAATGTCTCTGCTTTTTAATATTCTGTCTAGGTTGGTCATTACTTTCCTTCCAAGGAGTAAGCATATTTTAATTTCATGGCTTCAATCACCATCTGCAGTGATTTTGGAGTCCCCCAAAATAAAGTCAGCCACTGTTTCCACTGTTTCCCCATCTATTTGCCATGAAGTGATTGGACCGGATGCCATGATCTTAGTTTTCTAAATGTTGAGCTTTAAACCAACTTTTTCACTCTCCTCTTTCACTTTCATCAAGAGGCTGTTTAGTCCTTCTTCACTTTCTGCCATAAGTGGCATATCATATTATATGATAATGTACATTAATATTTTTGTAAGTTGCAAGCTTTATCCTTTTTAGTTCTGGATTATTTAACTTTATTTATCAGTTGATCCTCAGTTGTGTGCGCTCAGTTGTGTCTGACTCTTTGCAACCCCATGGACTATAGCCATCCAGGCTCCTTTTCCATGGGATTTCCCAGGCAAGAATATTGGATTGGGTTGCCATTTCCTTCTTCAAGGGAATCTTCCCAACCCAGGGATTGAACACAGGTCTCCAGCATTGCAGACAGATTCTTTACCACTGAGGCACCATGGAAGCCCTAACTTTATTTACAGTAATTTTTAAAAGGTTCAGATTTTACAAACTAAAATACATATTTCTAAGTCAATTACAAATTAAACATATTTTCTTTGTTTTCTAAAAACATATTCTTATATTTTACCTAATATATAATATTGATCCAAAAATTGATTGAATAATTGTTTATTTTATCCACAGAATTCAATTTTTGCCTTTTTAAAAATAGAATGCTAAATTCCAAGCATATTTTGGAGAATCTGAGCATCAATAATATTCCCCACAGGAAAAAAAAAAATACTTTCAGCCATTTCTCTTTGGAATTTTTAGAAGTGAATTCTGTAGGAAACAGAATTTCTAACAATGGCCACAAGATTCCACAGCCCCTTATCACTGGAACCTGAGTGTCCTGGAATCTCAGTCCCTATGATTGTGTTATATTATATTCCACAGTTGAGCTTTAAAAATCAAGGACCTAATATAATCACTGAGAGTCCCTTGGACTGCAAGGAGATCAACCTAGTCAATCCTAAAGGATATCAGTCCTGAATATTCTTTGAAAGGACTGATGCTGAAGCTGAATCTCCAGTACTTTGGCCACCTGATACAAAAAAACTGACTCACTGGAAAAGACTCTGATGCTGGAAAGATTGAAGGAAGGAGAAGGGGACGACAGAGGATGAGATGGTTGGATGGTATCACTGACTCGATGGACACGAGTTCGAGAAAGCTCTGGGAGTTGGTGATGGACAGGGAAGCTTGATGTGCTGCAATCTATGGGGTCACAAAGAGTTGGACACGACTGAGAGACTGAACTGAATATAATCACATGCTTGTCAAGCTCATTCTAAGTCACTGAGTCTGTTTGACTCTGTGACCCCATGGACTGCATCTCGCCAGGCTCCTCTGTCCAGGGGATTTCCCAGGGAAGGATACTGGAGTGGGTTGCCATTTCCTTTTTGAGGGTATTTTCCCGACCCAGGGATCAAACCCACATCTCTTGCATCTCTTGCACAGGCAGGCAGATTCTTTACCACTAGGGAAGCCACTAGGGAAGCCCATCTTCATCACACAAACCTTTAAATCAGAGCATGCTCTCTGATTAGTAGCAGAAGAGGAAAGTGAAGAGGAAGGCACAAAGGGAAAAGAGAAAAAGAAGCTAGAAAAACTCTTAAAGTAACAAAAACTCCAAACGCCATTGCTGGTCTGAAGATGGGGATGGCCTGTGGGAGGGAATACAAGTGGCCTTCAGGAGTAGAAAGCATCCCCTGGTCAATAACCAGCAGGGAAAATGGGCTGCAGGTATTCTGCCAACAGCCTAAATGAACTTGTAAGTGGATTCTTCCCCAGATCTTCAAGCATTGCGAAATGCTCAGTGCAGAACCCAGATGGGCCAGTCAGACTTCTGACCCACAGAACAAAAGAGAATAAATAGACACTGTTTAATGCCACTAATTTGTGGTAAAGTTTTACATGGATATAAAAAGCTAATACGAAGTTTCTATTTCTAAATGATGTGTTACTATTCTAAATGATGTGTCACTCATCTATGTTAGCTATTTTTGGTTAACGTTCTACTCATTAAAACAAGAAAATTTCATATACTTAGACCGCTGTCACCATATTGCTTTCCGTTCTCTCCTGTTAGCTGAGTATTAGTCTCCTTATCACTACTGGTCAACTCTTCACCTTTAATAGCATGTACAATCACTCATTTTTGTGCAATCAATCACAGGGAGAAGGTTATTCAAAGAGATTGATACCGTATTCTTTATTTCCAGTTTTCTTTCCTTCCTCATGTCTCTCCTCTCCTATATTAGGATGTGGAATTAACTTTTCATTTTGTGGCCACCATTAAAACTGCTGCTTTTGCTTTGTAGATTCTAAAGTTTGAAAGTCAATAAAGGATATTTTCAATTCCCTTGTAAATCTATTTACTGCAAAGCCAAGACGTGTACAGTTCTTTTTTTGAAGGTCAATGCCATGATTTCTGGCTAATACTCAAAATTCTCCAAGCCAGGTTTCAACAATATTGGAACCAAGAACTTCCAGATGTTCTGGGTGGTTTTAGACAAGGCAGAGGAACCAGAGATCAAATTGCTAACGTTCATTGGATCATAGAAAAAGCAAGAGAACTCCAGAAAAACATCTACTTCTACTTCATTGACTATGCTAAAGCCTTTGACTGTGTGGATCACAATAAACTTTGGAAAATTCTTAAAGAGATGGGAATACCAGACCACTTTACCTGCCTCCTGAGAAATCTGTATGCAGGCCTTCCTGTATGCTGATCAAGAAGCAACAGTTAGAACCAGACATGGAACAATGGACTGGTTTAAAATTGGGAAAGGAATAGGTCAAGGCTACATATTATCACCCTGCTTATTTAAGTTATACAAAGAGTACATCATGTGAAATGCTGGGCTGGATGAAGCACAAGCTGGAATAAAGATGGCTGGGAGAAATATCAATAACCTCAGATATGCAGATGACACCACCCTCATGGAAGAAAGCAAAGTGGAAGTAAAGAGCCTCCTGATGAAGGTGAAAGAGGAGAGTGAAAAAGCTAGCTTAAAACTCAACATTCAAAAAACTAACATCATGGCATCCAGTCCCATCATTTCATGGCAAATAAATGGGGAAATAATGGAAAGAATGACAGACTTTGTTTTCTTGGGCTCCAAAATCACTGAAGATGATGACTGCAGCCATGAAATTAAAAGATATTTGCTCCTTGGAAGGAAACTATGACAAACCTAGACAGCACATTAAAAAGCAGAGACATTACTTTGCTGACAAAGGTCTGTATAGTCAAAGCTATGGTGTTTCCAGTAGTCATGTATGGATGTTAAAGTTGAACCATAAAGAAGGCTGATCACCAAAGAATTGATGTTTTTGAACTGTGGTGTTGGAGAAGACTCTTGAGAGTCCCTTGGACTGCAAGGAGATCAAACCAGCCAATCCTAAAGGAAATCAATCCTGAATTGGAAGAACTGATGCTGAAGCACCAGTACTTTGACAACTTGATGGAAAGAGCCAACTTATTAGAAAAGACCCTGATGCTGGGAAAGATTGAAGGCAGAAGGAGAAGGGGATGACAGGGATGAGATGGTTAGATGGCATCACCAACTCAATGGACATGGATGTGAGCAGGCTCTGGGAGGTGGTGAAGGACACAGAGGCCTGGCGTGCTGCAGTCCATGGGGTCACAAAGAGTCGGACATGACTGAACAACTGAACAACAACAAAAAGAAGAATATTTCTAAATTCAAACATGAACTTTCACTCCTCTTTACCATCCACAGTTACTCAAAGTATAGTTTTTCATACCTTAAATTTCACCCAAGTTCTATTCTATATGTTCTATTCATTCCCCTTATGAAAAAAATACTCCTTTCCACTCTTTGCTTACCTGAATTAATCTGAGAAGCCTATTCTCTAGGTATAACTACTTCTCATTACATATCACCCCTTAGCTACATAGATAAATGTGCCTTTCCTGAATATAATATTTTAACTTTTTTTTAAGTTCTTTGTTTTACTGGTATATAAGTTAAAGAATCTTAGATAAACCTTCTAATGCTTTGCATATTGAAAAAGTCTTTATTTTGCCCAAGGATCAAACTGCAGGTTGCTGGATAATGAATATTTTATTTTGAAAATTATTTTCTCAAATATCATTTTCTGTCCATTTGATGAAGTAGAAAATTTGAAAAGCCTTTTAGTCACAAAGTAATTAAGTTGCATAAAATATAAAGTTGTACTACCGGACTGGAAGGGAAGGAAATATCAAAGGAACTGAAGTCAGAGATATGGCTTAATTATAAGAGAAATTTCTCAAATGTCAAACCCAGTGCTAATTGTGAGACTCAAGATATTTCTAGATGTCATAAGGGGCTGATATGAGCGCTAGTTTATTGGTGCTCCCTGGTTCTAGGTATAAACAAACTAAAATTCCCTCAGAATAATTCTCCCACTAAGACCTGAGTTATTTCTACAAGTTAAAATTAATCAAACATGAATTCACAACAAAAGATGATAAAACACACAAGCAAATAATCCACTATGATTGACTGCCAGTTGAAAGAAAAAAAAAAAAGATTTATACCTCTTTAAGAAAATCAGATATTATAGTTACCAGATGGAGATACAATGAAATGTTTAATAAGTAAAAGATGGAACTACAAAATAGATCAAAGAATTATAGATTATCAAAAAGTAACCAAGCTAACTTAAAGAAAATAATTTTGGAAATAAAAACAAATTATTGCAATTTAAAAACCAACTGATAGATTTCAATTTCTATTCAGGGTATAAAAAGATGCAAAAGACACTCATTCATGTGAAAATAATAAGAAACTTTAAAGGAGATAAAATATTTTTTATTTTTTGTATTCCATTTATCTCCTCTTATGAATTACAAAAATAAATGTAGCTTTCTCCAGTATAACAAAATTCTGTGGGAAGTTGCCAGAGCTAGTTGGGTATGGGTTCCATGTTTGTCAACTGAGAACTCTGCCTATTTTAAGCTGGCAGAGCAATAACAACCTGTGACTTCTGTCTCATATCCCAAGATGGAAAACTTGTGGCCACATTCCAGTGGAAAGCAGGAGGAAAGAATGAAGGACTCTTCCCAGATTCGTCTATCTCACTGGCATATGACAAGAAATGCTGAGAAATATACTTTTTATTTCACTAAGGCACTTTCTTTCAACAGTAGAAAGAAAATATTTCTCACAAATGAAGCTTAAACAATGTGATAAATAAACTGATCCATTCCTTGAAGCATAAACAAAAATTAATTTGTGATGGACCATAGCCTGAAATATGAAATATGAATTATAAATGTTCTGAAAGACAATGTAAGAGAATTCCTTCAAAAACTTTGCTTGTCAAAGGTTTCATAGATGACACAAAAAAATCATTAAGCATAAAATTTAAAGAAAGGGATGCTGAAGTTCATTCAAATTAAAAACTCTGCTCATCAAAATATGCTGGAAAGAAAACAAACAAGCAAGATGTAGATTGGGAGAAAATATTTGCAATATGTGTTTGCATAAACAAAAGAGTAAATAAAATCAAAACAAACAAAAAATGGACTGAATTGTTGAGCTCATAAGTAGACCTACACATAAGCGGAAATTGGTATAAAATAATTTACATTTATGGGTCAGTCAACACATTTGGAAAACATAATAAATTATTCAGGAAAAAATTTTATTCATATAGAAGACAACTTAGACATTTGGTCCTCTATTCCTTCTGAAAGGAAAGTTGATTATTTCCCTTATCCCATTATTTTTGTCTCTATTGAATTATACTATGATTTCAAGTTAGAGAGAAGGTTAATGTATATACTCCATCTACAATTTAAACTAAATGGTTTAGCTTATGACTTTTGTGGATTTATAAAGTTCTATTAAATTGACAGGCTGATTTTTTACATAAACTTCTTTATAAACATTTAAATGTTTCTCAGGCTTCTTCTATTATTAGCATGCCTCCATGAACATCTTTGAATAGTGTTTATGCTACGTCCAATAGATATGAAAGATAATTCTACAAAAAGTGGCAGAACCAAATGGATTTGCTTTTAAATATTGGACAGAATGACCCTCTTACCCAACATTATTACCAAGAATTTGTATTATCAACTTTGATGCTGGCCAGTCCATGACAATAATTAGATTCTCACTGAAAATATTTTGAATTTAGAAATTATGATCTATTTTATTTCCTTTATTTTGTGAACTGCAGTTACATGAATTGTGCTGGATATTTTTTCTCTGGCCCTCCATATTAACCTTCTACACTTTTCATCCATGTTCTATGTGCTGGGTATCTGACAGCTGGGTTTGACCCAAAGAAGGAATGGCAGGAGATTACAAAATAAGATTAAAAGGACCAGGTGCTTATTCCCCCAGCTCTCACTCTGATAGGATGATTGGGGATGGCTGAATTCCTTTATTTAAAGATTAAACGTACTGTCAGAATATGCTCTCCATATGACTCCTCTCTATAAATTACAGTTATTGCATCCTCTTATTCACATAATCTTAGAGGTGGTCACAAATTTAAACTACTGCTAGCTGTACAGACTTTGGTTCCTATAATGCAGCCTCACCTTTGTAAATCGTCTCTTTAAATAAATTACAGAATGTTACGATTTCATTTCTTTCCTACCAATCTGCCCATAAAGTTGAAGAGCACATGGTTGGTCTCTTGGTTGGGAGGAGTTATTAATTAAATTGTGTCCATAAAAAGATATGCTGACATCCTCATCTTTCATAAATGTGAATGCCACCCTGTTAGGAATTAATGTCCTTGCAGATGTAATTAAGAGAAGGTCATTAGAGTGGTTCCTAATCCAATATGATTGTAACCAGTGTCCATATAAGAGGAGGAAATTGACAGCAGAATAGAGACACGCAGGGCAAATGCTGCATGATGACAGAGGCAGAGACTAGAGTGAGGCAGCTGCAAGTCAAGGAATGCCAAGGATTAAATGCCACCACCAGAAACTGGGAAAAGCAAGGCAGTATCCTACCCAGAATCTCAGAGGGAGCATGGCCCTGCAGACATGTGGGCCAAATTTGTAAAATTTAGCCAAATTTCACACATAATTTTTAATAACATAGATCCCTATGGTCAAAAGATTAATCCCCACTCTACCTCGTGGCTTACTGGGATAATTCACAACTCTGTACTTCTTATGGTTAAGCACAACTTTTGACTTTTCACTTTTGACTCTGGGATCTCGTTAATTTCATCAATTTCAGGGAAAGAAATTCTATTGCACCATGCTACATAGTAATCTTCAACTTAAAGTGAACAAGTACCATAGACAGCATAAAGATATTCTGCCTTAGAAAATCCCACTAAAACGTATGCCTGCGGTTAAGACATTCAACAATCAGGTAGACAAAGTCATTTGGTCACATAGACCCAAGCAGATTCAGTTCCTAAGGTTGCTAGTTTGTTTTGCCATGTATCCATAGATCTGACCCACAGGGAGACAAGAAGATAAAATAGATTTAAACAGTTTATTACTATGTCACAGCACAAAGCATGAGATACACATATGCATTGGCTCTCCTTGATCCTCCCCAGTTCTCATGTGGATGATGCATAATCAAGCACTGATACACAGTGGATTTATATCACAGCTGAAGTACAAGTGCTTAGAAAACTCCTAATCTTCAAAGGGCACTTCTAGCAAACTTGCCCAGTCTTTATCCCAAGAGAAGATATTGCCTTTATTATCCTAGCCAAGAAACAAATATACCATCTGATCCGGAGGCAGACACTACCTCTAGCTTCCCAGTGTATTTGCTGAACATACTTGAAAAGACTATCCTAAGTATATAGAAACATGATAGATTTGTCTCTCAATAGACAAGATATCTAGTCTGTGATCGTCAATAGGATTCCTGCCCCAAACCACTGCAGTGCTTATTTCATAAAAAAACGTACAAGGTGGCCATGCTGGCAAAGGTGGTAATGGTATATGAGCTTTATAACTTGAATCTCTCCTAATAAAGGTTGATCTGATTGTGAAACCTACTTACTGCCCACCCTATAAAAGCTGAAGCTAGCACTGAGCATTTCTTCACTGGTCCTCATGTAAGAATATTTCCTGGATAAACCAGCTGGTAGGTTGATGACATTAAACCCCTTCCATCATAGAGATGTCAGTGATGCTTTCTCCAGGGGACAAATATACTTTGCATATGAAACATATGGCTTCCCTGACTGAAGAGCTTCTGCAGTGCCCATATTATGGATTTCCAGAATGCCTTATTCATCATCATGGATAATCTATACATTACCTCCATGACATATAAGTAGAATTTCACAAATGTTATCATGTACCCACTACAAAGAAACATCTGGATTGAAACAACTCAATTATAACTTTAGTTGGACTGCAAAACTGCATTATTATAATCCTCTCTGGAAGAACAGAGCAAATACCTTAGATCTGAATCCAATATTTTGAGATAATTCCTGAACAGTCAGGATACACAGGTCTAGTAACCAAATGGAGGTTATTACACTAAAGAACCCATTGAAAGAAATTTTAATTCTTATACAGTCAACTTTGGGATCATGGATTTAGAAGTCTTTAATTGCCCATGAGAACTCTTTCACTAGGAAACATGGTTATTGTTATAATCGGAAGTTGAAAGTTCTCCTTAGGTGTTTAGGGTTTTCATGTTGCTCTTTTAACAGTCATGAAACGGAGTTTACTGTGTGCTTGCTAAATTGCTTCAGTCATGTCCAACTTTTTGTGACTCTAGGGACTGTAGCCTGCCAGGTTCCTCCATCCATAAGATTCTCTAGGAAAGAATACTGGGGTGGGTTGCAATGCCTTTCTCCAGAGGATCTTCCCAACCAAGGGACCAGAGCAATTAAGCCTTGATTTGCAAAGGCAATCAATGGGTACAAAGATGATTCAGCATGGAGGTCAGGGGATTTAAGGTCATCTGTAATATGAAAGAAAGTGAAAGTTGCTCAGTTGTGTCTGACTCTTTGCGACCCTAAGGACTATACAGTCCATGAAATTCTCTAGGCCAGCGTACTGGAGTGGGTAGCTTTTCCCTTCTCCAGGAGATCTTCCTAACCCAGGGATCGAACCCAGGTCTCTCACATTGCAGGCAGATGCTTTACCAGCTGAGCCACTGGGGAAGCCCAGGAAAACTGGAGTGGGTAGCCTATCCCTTCTCCAGTGGATCTTCTCAACCCAGGAATCATGCCAGGGTCTCCTGCATTGCAGGCGGATTCCTTACCAACTAAACTATCAGGGAAGTCCATCTGTAGTATTCCCTTCCCCAATAATCTTGATAAATAGTAAACTTCAGGAATTTAATAAATACAGATCTAGAAAATACTCAGATCAAACAGGAACAAAGTTTCGGTTAAGAATCCCAGGCAGCCAGTATGCTGGACAAAGTAAGGGGATAATAGAATCCCCTTGTAAAAGGAAGCAACAATTATCTGCCTCAGCCTCATGACTATTTGCAGAAGTGAAAACAACAGAAGCTATGCTTTATCGTTTCTCTGTTCCTCATTTTGTCCCAAGTATCTTATATGAAAAATAGTAGAAGTGACTAATACTTTAGATTCTAAATAACATCATGACAAATGGATAATGCATCATTTATCATATGGTAACTGATGGGTCTTTATATGTTCCCTGTTTGGATGATACAATTTCTATTCCAGACAAAATAAATTACTTGATATTGAGAAGAATTGGGGGTACATTGATATACTTCTTTCAATTTTCCCTCTGTATTTTTTCCACAGATATATACCTCATTGTGGAGACCCAGACCAACTTTTGATGGAAAACTTTACAAATACACTTGCCGTTTACCTTCTGGCTGAGTTTGACCAGTGGGAGGCACTTGGCAGTATGTCAGAGGGCTGGAGAAGAGAGAGATTGAAATACTTAATGCCTCCCATTTTTTTGAGGTTGACACAGATTTGTTTCATCTTGCAATCCAATGTATTGTTTATTGATGTCCCATGAGACCATGAAAAAAACTCTGTGGGCAAACCTAAGATTATTAGACTTACTGCAGGAAGGGCAAATACCACCTCTTAAAGTCATAGAGTCCCAAATGAGGAAATCAGGGCAGTATGTTACTGGATTTTAGGGCCTGGGCTAAGTGACGCTGAGTGAGTCTTACGAGATTTGGTGGGCAATGTGTTCCCTTGCTTTAACCAGCATCAGTAGCACTTATTAGAACACAGACTGTTAGCAAATGCCCCAGGTGTTTCTGATTTGGTGTATATCTGGGGTGGGACCTTCAATTTGCATTTCCAACAAGTTCCCCTGGTTGGGGGTCCAGACTTTGAGAAGCATTGTCTTATACATTGTAAATGTTTATGCATTTTTGCCCATTTTCTCAAGCTGGGAGGTAAACTCAGGTGTTTAACCATCTTAATGTAGGCCGGGCTACCCTTGCTTGTTTGTGACTGATAGGGCTCCATAATTAACATGTGGGCGTTTTTTGTTTTTTTTTTTTCCTCCTAAGGAGAGTTACGTTACGATTTTGGAGTCAAAAGAAGCTACAGGCTTTAATTCTTGGCCCTTTTGGTCACCTCATTCAGTATCTGTGAAATTTTACAGGTTGTTTAACCTCTATGTTATCTGTTACACCGTGATATCAAAATTTATTTTGTATGGCTTCTGTGTAGAGAAATTGAGATCATATTTGTAAACAGTTTAGTTGATTGCTTAGTGTAGTAAATGTCCAGGAAATGCTTGCTGTTGTTGTTATTGTGGATATACATCCTCTTTATATCACAGTTTTCTCATTTGTACAATGTGGATAGCAAAGAGATTCTTGTGAAGTTTAAATGACATAAATACAGTTTGAGGGAAGGTTTAAGGAGAGTTGTACAAAACAGGAATTAAATGAAAGTATGCCCATCTGATTTCCATGAAAACCCCCAAAGAAAATAAGTATCTTTCTCTAATCTATTAATAGAATTACCTAAACATGATTGATTATTCAATTCCTTCCTTTCTTTTCCTTGCAATATGTTCAACTCACCCCAAAGAAAACGAAGGTGCTTGAGGAAGAGGATTGAGGTTCATTTAGGGTAGCTTAGAAATAGCAGCTCTAGCCCATCTTCCTCACAATTCTTCATACAGGGTCAGGATCATTAACTCTTTCTAGCCTGCTTTCTAAACATGTGACCCAAAAAACTGCTGGATTTCTACTATTCTCCTACCAGGAAGATGGCTACTTTGAGGTTCCATGCCTTCTTACAAAGAAATCACTTTTATTTTCTCTTTACAAGCATTTCAATGTCACTGAGACATATCAGATATGATTTTTAGCTGTGTTTTCTAGTTACCTCCTAATTACTAATTGTAGTAATGGGTTTCAATTATTTGGGAAGAAATATAATGAGAAACTGTGGGTTTAGCTACATGAGAAAAATTCAAAATGTTGCAGTTTATTTTCCTTTTCAAGTACAAAGGTTTACGAAGATTTTGCATAGCTAATTTTATCCATTAACCTCTTTCTCTCAGTCTTTGTCTTCTAACAGTGTTCTAATTTTTAGGAGGCAAGTCAAATCAGTAGGAGACTGAGAAAACAAACATTTTAATATTAGATGAACAGACATGGTGGGGAAAATGAAAAGAAAACAAGATTAGTTAGTGAAATAAGTCAGGTACAAAAATAAAACTGACATGAAGCTGGAGAAATTGTCACCTATTGTGAGGCAAACAACACCAGACTTAATCTTGATATAATAAAGAGTTAAATGATTCTGATTTTTTTTTTAACTTCTCTGAGCCTTTGTTTTGTAATCTGGTAAAAGATGGGTGGGTAGGATGATTATCTGATTAATATTTTTTCACAAATATTTTTGGACATTACTATGATCCTGGCACCTGCCAGATACTAGGAATTTGAAGATGGTTATAATATTATTGCTATAAAACATTTACAGTCAAATGGGAAAGGCAGCATGTAAAAGAAAATAATATGGCATGGAAATCACCAATCAAAATATTCACGGTATAATACAGAAAGAAGAAATGATGGATTAGCAAAGAGTTAGGGATGGCTTCACATATAAGGAAAAATGTAAGCCCCTATCGAACGAGAAAAAGGAGAGAATTCTACATCCAGAAACAGCAAATTCTGGCCCATGAGACTGGGAAGACATATGAAGTACTTGAAATGTCCAGCTGTTTAGTAGGTGCTCAGTAAGAATTTGTGAAATAAATTCTGAAGAATGGAGAGACAATGAGAATGGTAAGAATTGAGCCTATATAGGTCTGATTATGAATTTCCCGTTTGCAGGGTACATATTTTTAACTTCATCTTATGGACAGTAGATAGAAGTAGCAGGATAAGTAAATATGATAGGATTTGGTCTTCTGAAAGTGCTTCTCAAGTGCAGTGGTAAAGAATCCAGCTGCCAATGCAGGAGACACAAGAGATGTAGGTTTGATCCCAGGGTCAAGAAGATCTCCTGGAGTGGGAAATGGAGACCCACACGGGCATGGTGTCACAAAGAGTCAGACACAACTGAGCAACTGAGTATGTATTGGTCTTCTGAAGTTCTAATTGCCAGTTATTTGACGTTTTTTTTTTGGAGTGGAGTAATATCAGGTCAAGTAGGAAAATATTGCAAACTTTTTCAAGCAAAAGTGGAAGGTAAATCTTTTAAGAATAAGTATGAGTTCAGTAATAAAGATATACAAAATAAGCACATTTAGCAAGAGAGAAAAATATTTTTCTCTCATGTTCAAGTCCCAGTGTTGATGGTACAGGGTCAGAATGGCCCTTCATGTCATTAAGGGCACAGACATTGTTCTTTTTGATGTTCTAACTAGCCCAGATGCCATTCCCAAGGTCACTCATGTGCCATGAAGTCAGTGGCAGCTATTGTTATTTGGTCATATTTAATCAGTTTAAACAAAGAAAAGATGTCAGTGGAAGTAGAGAGAGACAACACATTTAATGATTATCATTATTTTGAAAAATGGTTAACAAGATGGTGACTTGAGTGTGAAATGTGAATGTGAGGATTTAGGAGAAGTTTGCTTATGAGGCCCTCTGGCCTGATTATATGGTGAAAGGCACAACTGACTGAGCTTATCTTCAAATGCAAAGTAGAATGAAAGGGGTGTGGATTTATATTTTTTTGTATAAAAATTAGTAATGGATAGTTGCCATGGAGATATCCAGTAAAATAAGAAGGCAAAAGAAATTGAAATGGAGATTAGAAAGAAGATAAGCAACTAGGTAGGCTGTTTGTTCAAGGTGGAAGGCTCAAAAGAAAGTTTTTATTTACTCCCACTTGGTACGATAGAACATGTTATGAGAGCTAATTTATGTGTCTTGGCAATATTCCCTAACCTTCTCCCACCTACACAGATCCAGCACAGCCTAGTCATTCCATGACACATTCGAATTTTTACTCATTATGGCTGCTACAAAGATCATGGTCATTTTTGGCATCTTTTCATTTTTATGACAGTATCCCTGAAAATTTTGTCTTATTTTAAAATGTAGGTTCATCATTCTCATATTTTATATATTACTTTTGTGTAGTGGAATTTATTAACTTTTTAAATAAAATCAACAGCATCTTTATTGAAATCTATTTACTAATAAACTAATTTGGCACTCATCTTAGTTCTTGATATATTATAAATACATTTAGTTTAATCGAGTGTGTGTTTCTCATCATGGAATCAACTGTAAAATTGCCTTGATTATTTTAGAATCCTGTGACATTAAAATAATGTTTAAATATACAAATTAGAGAAGCTATTATAGAGCTTATTTACATGAGAAACTTACAATTATGCTTATGATTCCATATTTTTTTAATCCACTTTTGAAGTGATATTTGCCCCTTTAAGTCAGAAAACAATGAAGACAGCAAATGAGTTTTGGTACATAGAATCCAGTGTTTATTATATATTACCATGAACTGTAGTTCATACAAATGAACACATTTTTATGTGTTGTGTAAATTTATACGGCATTCAGCATTTTTAATTCTAGAGGCACAGGAGGTAAGGGAAAAAATAGATTGTCTTGTTAATTCTTCTAGGCTCCACAATACTTACCTACTATATGTATTTTGATTCTGTGTGGATGCAAACACAAGAAAATTTAGAATGTGTAGGAGGAAAGTTTATAGCACAGGGAGATAGAAAGTGACTGAGGATATAAACCCCGATTAAATTAAAAGTCATGGAAAGATATTTCAGCAGATATTGGAAGGAAGATATGAAATCTCCTTTAATGAGTACACTCTGTCAGATCAGTTATCACAAACATCCCAAAGTAGAATAGGTAAGCACTTGACAAATCTGAAAAGCGACTGGAGAAACTGTCAAGAGTTGGTCTGCATGTGACTATGGCTTTCAAACTGTTGTGAGCATCAGGGTCACCCCAGAAAGGGTTTGTTAATATCTGGATTGCCGTGGCACACACCCAGAATGTCAAATTCAGTAAGTCTGGAGTACCACCTGAGGATTTGCATTTCTAACAAGATCTCAGGTGGTGCTGACACTGCTGGTCCAAGAACCACATCAAGTAGCACTGCTCAAGCGTGAGCCAAACACAAGAGGGACAGAATATAAACAACTGCTCTCAAACAGGACTATCTGATTTGCTTCTATGAATCCCAATTTAAGGTAATATAGGTATTTGATACTGCATTAAGCTTCCTATTAAATTATGTAATGAAAAACTTCTCTCGATAAATTTTTACATTTTCTGAGAGAGAGCCTCTGGAGATGTTTCTTTTAAACTTGGATAATGTAATTGACACAGTGTATTTTGTAATTAGGGTAAAAGAAAGTTAATGCCATGATTTTCCCTAAATACTATGTAGGATTTTAAACATCTTAAGCATTGTTTTAATTTTTTTCAGTAAGTTCATGCTAGATTTTTACAGAATGATTTAGTTAACCTTATTGAATGAATTGAGAAAAATTTTTTTGGCAGAAAAACCTCTAATGCTTCAGTGCAAGGGCATCCTTTGTGCCCCTTCTAATCATGGTTCTCATTGTTTATTCTGAAAAAAGCTTGTTCATACTATGAGAAGCAGAACTGGAAAGGAATTAGAGAAGGCTTGTATTTCAGAGAAGGTAGCCTGGGCTAAAGAAGCTTGAAACATCACAAGACTTCCTGCCATGCACATTACATTGCATCCAGGAACAATTCCTTGTAAAGGGTATTAGGCTTTCAAGAAGGACAGGAATAAGTGAATAATCTTTCTGTCAACTCAACTCCAAATTCCATGAAAATAAATAAAAAATAACATAAACACCTGTGTTGACACTAGAAAAGGCCTGCATTTACATACTTCAAAGTATCCTAGTTTGCTAGATATAACTCAAACTAGTTCAGAAGAGGACTCGAGATACTGATAGTAAATTCTGTCATTGCTTGCATACTGCTTTGAGCATACTGAATTATGAAATTATAAAAGTCTCCAGTTAAGGCAGCTTATGTAAAGTCTTTGTTTTAAAATTAGGGTAAAAAAATAATGTTTATTTTCAAGGTATGGATTTGCAGTCATATAATATCAAGGACAGGACATCAACTTGAAGTCCAGTTTTTTATCTCAGTCTGTGAAACCCAGGATTACTGAAGAAAAATTTTCACTCACCCAAACAAACTGTCTAGTGAACACCTACTTTATATAGTGCACCATTTTCCAAGCTCTGAGGATAATGTAGAGAACAAAAACTTCAAAGCACAATCCTCATAGAATTTATATTCTAATGAGTTCTTAGGAAGGTGTTGAGGGAAGCTACAAATGGAAATAAAAAGAATATCACAAGGCCTGCCTACAAAAAACATCAGGCAATTAGATAAAAAGTGATATTCTAGATAGAATACCATAAATATGCCATCTGGCAAGACCTGATTCATAAAAGAAAAACAGTGCAAAGACAAGGGGGAAAGCATTCCAGATACAGGCAAGAACTAATGCAATAGTGTTAAGGTCTGAGTTTTTGATACTCAGCAAAGAAGTCTAGCAAGTCTGGACCATAACGAATAGTATAGTGTGGGAGATGTGCATGCTCAGTCACTTCAGTTGTGTCTAACTCTTTGTGACCCCCAAGGAATGTAGCCCACCAGGGTCCTCTGTCCATGGGATTCTCCAGGCAAAAATTTCAACCCAGGGATCAAACCTGTGCCTCCTGAGTCTCCTACAATTGGCAGACTGATTCTCTATCATTGAGCCGCCTGGGAAGCCCTAGTGTGGGAGATGTAATTGGGGTGAACTACAAGCACCAGATCACAGAGGGCATTGCAGGCTATGAACAGGGTTTAGATTTCCTTGGAAATAAAGTGGAAGTCTAAATTTTTCTTCAAATAGAAGAATGATAAGATTTAAATTGTTAAAAAATCATTCTGACCAATATAAAAGGTAGAAAAGAAGAAATATAGCCAGGGGAGGAGGCTAGTTTTATAATTTGTAAGGCATAATTATCACAGCATAGTAGAAAAAAGAAGAAATGTGTAAACTGTTTTAAAATGAAGAATCTTTCAGATTAAAATAGTATTCACTGATTTCAGTAATCTAAGATCCAATTTAGATAGTATGTTTAGTAATTATACTTACCACAAATATCTTCTTCAACTTTAGAGGTAGAACTTAATTACAGATTGTTAAGGGTGTTCTGACCTTGTGTAAATGAATTCTTACCATGATTGATTTCTTTATAAACAATTGTCAATTCAAAGTAATGCCATTATACAGATGTAGACATAATTATTTTTATATTTTCACTATTGATTAAAAAAATCCTTCCTAACAGGTGCAACAAACATTAACCACTAGAAATATGTTTTTCCAATATGTAGAATTAATTAAGAACTCACTAACTGATTAATGACCAATAAAGCCAATCTCCACTTAAACCAATCTGTAACAATTAATGATCCTTAATGATATTTCACTGAAATTCCAAAATGAAATAAAGACCTCTATTATGAAGTTGATTTAGGCCTTGTCTATTCTACACTCTCCAATGAAAAATGATGATGATACACAGTGTTCTTCCAGTGTATCTTAGAACCAGGAATAAAAGTGCTTCCTAAACAAGAATGAGTTATAGGATTTAATTCCAGCTCTGGCAATGATTCATTGGATAACCTTGGGAAAGTTACTTCAACACTCTCTGGGGGTTGCCTAGTTGTAAATGGGGATATTAACCATTCGCCACTGAATTCCTAAGCCTGACTTATGAGGTAGTAGTTTCTTACTAAGAATTTTAAAATACAATTGCAAACTTTATGCTAAGCTAGACATTCTTAATAAGTACAAGTAAACAAACTGAAATATATAGGATAACTAAAAACATTTTAACAAGATTTTATGTTCCAGGTACAAGGTTAGGTACCGAACAGTAAGATGATCTCAAGGACATCATTTTCAAGCCAAAAAAGCAGGCTCACATGAAAAGTATATTTACAACATGGTGCATGCTATTGAGAATGACTGACCACTAGAAATAAGAGTCATGAGACGGAGACCTCATCTGTCTTGTTCAGTGTTTATGGCCCACCACTTGGAACAATGCCTGGCACTTTGGTCATTCAATATTCATTCATTAAGTAAATATTTATTGAATTTCTACCATATACCAGGCACAGTTCCAGAACTAGAGATATTAGCAAAGGCAAGGTAATACCTTTGACCTCAGACACTTTATATTGTAGTAGGGGAGACAGGCAATAACAAACAAACAAGACACAGCAATTTAATACCAACTAGTGAAAAGTGCTCTAAAGAAATAGAGTGTATAAGATGAAAACAGTGTCACGGGTTGCCATTTTAGCTGCTTTGATCAGAAAGACTTCTTTGAAGAGGCCACAATTGAATAGTGACCTAAAAAAAAAAATAACTGAAACATGAGGGTACAGGGGAGAATGTCCTCCAGCAAGTGCAAAGGTCCTGAGGTGGGAGAGACCTTAGTATACTGCAGGGATGACAAATTGTTTTCAGTTAATGAAAAATTAGTTTATGGTGAGAGCTGACTTTTGTCAAAGGCAACAGGAAAATGTTGGTGGGTCTTGAACAGGGAGTGATATGATCAGACTTAGGTATTTAAAAGATCCCTCTGACTTCCCTATAGAGAACAGATTGTAGGTGACCAATAATGGAGCAGTGAGACCAGTTAAAACTCTCTTACACTGATCCAGATAAGGGGCCCTGGCAGTTCATGTGAAGCACTGAGGTGCTGAAAAGTGTTCAGGTTTGTCATTTAAATTTGACACCTACCTTGAAGTTAGAGTTAGCAGTGTTTGCTGTGGATTAGATGTGAGGTCCCCCAGAGAATGAGAAGTCAGATGCCTGGCTTTACATCCTCAGCAGCTAGATGAATGGAGCTATCATCTGGGGAGGATAAGATTAGGATGGAGAAATAAACAAGAGATTGACTGTGGAAATACTGTGATTAAGAAGTTTTGAAAATTCCAAATGGAGATTTGTTATATATGAGTTGGGGGCTCTTTGGTGAGTCCAATACTAAAAATGCTCCTGGGGGAGCAGGGGGCAGTGGGAAATGGTGCAGACTGGGATTAGACACAGTATTACTACACTAGTAAGAAGGCATGGCCATTATTAAAAGTAGGTCTTCTTGACTCCAGTTTGGTTCCTTTATCAGTACCCTTCTGCCTAAACAGATTTTTGTGTATGTGCAAAGTCATGTCAGTGGTGCCAAACTCTTGGAATCCTATGGACCATATCCCACCAGGCTCCTCTAGTCCATGGGATTCTTCAGACAAGAATACTGGAGTGGGTTGCCATGCCTTCCTCCAAGGATTGAACCTGTGTCTCTTAAGTCTCCTGCATTGGCAGGTGGGTGCTATAATACCACTAGCACCACCTGGGAAGTCCTTGAAGTATTCTCATTGATCCAGACTTAAACTGACAGAGAAAGGCTTAAACACTGAGCTGGCAAATGTAAAATATTTCAAGGTTCCTTCAAAAAAGACATCTACAAACACTGAAATTATCTTGAAATGACTTACTTACAGGTATTATTTTCAAAGAGGATGATTATTTATATAGCAATGTTCTGGCAGAGAACCGCACACCACCTGTTTCCCTCTTCTGAAAAACAGGGGCAAAATACTGAGGTTGGTTTGCAATTAACCACTTTGATCTACTCCTGGCAAGGCATTCTTCATCATCTTTGCATTATAATACAAGTAGCACCTTTGAATTGAAAGCATTTAACTATAGAAAAGAACATAAACACTCACATACTGAGGGACCAAATAGCAAATTAGCAAAAATCAGCAGCAAACAGTAAGAGGCTGCTTCAGAGCACTGAAATACAACTTAGCTTCAGTCAGCTCAACTGAATTTTATTTTGTATGACAGTTTAACCTATACTTATTTTGGTCTTAATTTCTGACTGATATTAAGTGATTCTGTTCATGACTACTAACAGTAGAGATGAATAACACATGGACAAGTTGATGGGTAAAGATATTTAATACCCATGTGCAGTACCTTTGTGAACAAAAAAGAAAATAATATTTGGAAAAGAAGAAAACCAGAAATTAGGCATTCTATTAAAGCAAGGGTAGAGGCAAAAGTGAAGCTGGGGTAATAAAACTCCCATGTGGGTCAAAATCAGGTGTACTTAGATCAAATGTGTAAAACTAGGAAATAAGGTATTTGTTATTTCTACGTGCTGTGCTGTGCTTAGTCGTTCAGTCATGTCCAACTCTCTGCGACCCATTAGACTGTAGCCCACCAGGCTCCTCTATCCATAGGGTTTTTCAGGCAAGAATACTGGAATGGTTGCCATTTCCTTCTCCAGGGGATCTTCCCTGGCCCAGGGATCTAATCTGTGTCTCCTGGCTTGCAGGCAGTTTCTTTACCTGCTGATCCATCAGATAATAACCGTCTAAAATGAACTTGCACAATAATCAGATACTATAAGAAAATGACATTTGAAATCTAGCCTTTCCACTTCACTTTGTTGTTATAATGAATAAAAACAATTATTTAGGCATGCTGCTGCTGCTAAGTCGCTTCAGTCGTGTCCGACTCAGTGCGACCCCATAGACGGCAGCCCACCAGGCTCCCCCGTCCCTGGGATTCTCCAGGCAAGAATACTGGAGTGGGCTGCCATTTCTTTCTGCAATGCATGAAAGTGAAAAGTGAAAGTGAAGTCGCTCAGTCGTGTCCGACTCTTCGCGATCCAGTACTGGAGTGGGTTGCCATTGCCTTCTTCGATTTAGGCATAATGTTTTTAAAATTATGGCTGCTGAGGCAGTGTGTGAGTATAAAATGCGCATACTGTATATAATATAACGCGTTTAAGATGCTACACACAGCATACACACACACACACTGCACACACACACACACAGGATTGGGGTGGGAGAGGGAAGAGAGAAAGGGAGACAAAGTTATTATAACAGGCAAACAGGCAAGAGAAAATCCGTTACATAAGACATGTTTGCTGGGGCTTTCACCTGGAGAGCTTCCCCAGGTGGAATCTGAAACTGGCCCTAGGACAAAGAGGGCTAGGAGAGACCCCAGAAGAGGCAGAGGGCTTCAGACTGGTGGAGGCAGTAAGCAAGGGAATTTACACACAACTTGTCTTGGGCAGCCACAGGATGAGCAGATCTCTATTCCTGCCCACCAGAATCATAAAGTTTCTACAGAGGCCTTAACTAGATTCATAAACCATCCTGAAGATCTTAACACATTACTCTCTCAAAGCTGTGTCCTTGGGGCAGCTTCTACTCTGGGAAGGCAAGTAGAATTCATATTCCAAGGACAGGAGAGATGGTGAGGAGACTCTGATTGACCCTGGTGGTCAAGTCATCTCGATTACCTCCTCAGTAGTGTTCCACTGTGATCCAAGTTGATACCTTCATTTAGGAATGAAAGTATCCTTTTTCTGGACCTAGAACCCTATCATGATCTGGGATACTTTGAAGAATACATTGCTTCTCCAGAGCTCTAGATGTACGGGTGCCATGCATATAGTAGGTCCTCAGTGAATAACCTATGTAGAGTCCTCTTTTAAGTATATGCGGCTTTAAATAATTATTATAATTTAGTGAATAGGATGTAATAAGAAAATCTCAGTTGCCAATTACACACTATATGAAAGAATTGATAAATATTGTATCTGATCGTGTGTAGCCATATATAAAATAATTGCCTTCCATAAAGTAATCCTGATACCTCACATATTTCTAAATCTTCTCACTCCAGAATCTTTCATCATATTTTATGACTGGCCAAGCAATAGTAGAACAAATATAATGAAAAACCAATCTGCAGATTCGTAATAAAACTAGAAGCCTACAGAATCACTATTGGGTCAATATGTGAATGTATTATTAATATTTAGCTAGCTCAATGTGAATTTCTCATTAGTTTCTGCTCAGCTAATATGTTTCCTTAATATGTATAGACATTAAATAAATAATAATTTAACCCTAAGACATGAGAATAAGTTTGTCATAAAAGTAACAACATATGTGGTCATTTTCAAAATATACATCTTTAAAGAGACTTTAATATCTTAGTTGCATAAGCTAATGACATTTTATCACAAATGTTATTTGGGGAAACATATTTAGAACCATTAGGATCTATAACATTAGAAATAGATAATAAAATGAAAATCATCTGGAGTCATACCCTCGTGGTAAGTGAAGAAATCAAGACAGAATTGGGTTAAATGAATGTCCATGGTCACGGAATTTTTAGGGAAAAGACCTAAAACTAATTAATACCTGATCAACACTCATCTCACTAGACTGTGCTAGAAAATAAATTTTAAATCCAATTTATGAATGTACAGTCTATTATGAATATCAAGCCTAATAGGAAATGATTCACTGCTGAGTTTTTCTTCCTTTTTTCAATCTGACTTGCTGGTCTTTGTATAATCTAAAAATATTAAAATCTTCAGAACCATGTGAAAATAATAAACTGAGTGTCTTTATATTCCAGTGTCACAGAAATGTCCTTGACCCTTTGTATTCTAATTGCATTTACATAAGACCTGGTATAACATGCATTTAACCAAATGCAGAGATGAATTTGAGTGGTCATACTATAATCAGCAGGCAATTTATCGCTAGCAAAATTTAAAACTATACATCTAGCCCTGATCTAAATATGCAGTTTGAATGTAATTTTGACCCCATAAAAATACAGTAATTGTAGGTTAATGATATTACTAAGTACATAATTTGGTAACTTACTTAAATTAAAATTTTAATAATTTAAAAATTCCTTATAACACTCTCACAAGAGAGCATTCTCCAACTGGTAAATGCCAACAGTGAATTTGTGATCCATTATAGAAGCAGGTATTTGAGAAGTTTTTTTTTTTTTGTTAAGATAGAATAATGCAAGTGATGTAACAGAGAGAGAAGCAATGTAACATGCACATACAGGACAGATAATTACTATCTGAGAAGATCAAGGGTGATGAGCACAAGAGGTGCTCCTGGAAGTAAACCACACAGGCTTGAGTGGCTAGTGGTATATAAATGGCTAGTGGTATATAAGTGGCTAGGGTATATAAGTGGCTAGAGGTATAGTAAGTGTATAAATTAGAAAATAGTATTGGCATGATATACAGCTTTTGAAAAATTTATTAAACTTAACTTTTAATTTTTATTTTTAGCAAATAAAGTATATGTATAATGTAATAGGAAAATATTACTGCATATTCATAACCCTTTAAAGTATGTCTTGACTGTTCTATATCCCATGACCTCTATGTTCCTGCTAGAGATAAAACTTTAAGCTCTTTTAATTGTTCATTCTTACCATGTTCCTAAATAACATACTCTTTACTGATTGTAATTGTAGGTAATTTCTATTGATTTTTGATTTGGAAGATGAGATCAAATTCTTATGCTTCCATTTCATTAACAAAGAGTAAACAGTATATAAACACATATACAAGTCATGCTGTCCCATTATTCAGTATAATTCTATTATATAGTGTGGGGATAAATCAGTAATCTAGGCTTGATTATATTATTTAGAAATCTGACTGAAATCAGACTGAATCAATAGCCAAGTCCAAATTCTAATAAATATAACATGTCTATGATTGCTATCGAACAGATTATCAAGCTTTGCTTTCAAGCTGTACTCCCCTATGGAAGCTGCTATGTTAGGGGATTTTATTTTTTGGGTGCCGATCAATTATCTAATTAGATAGATTCATAGTTTCAAAGAAATTTTAAAAGTATAATCACATTTATCACAACAGTCTTCAAGACAAGTGGGACAGGCAGGAAAATTAAAGAGTAGAAAGGTAAAATGTGGATGTATCTATAGAGCCAGCTAGTAGCAGAAATGTGAGATAATCTGGAGTGAATCTATGCCATTCAGGATTATGGCTCAATTTAAAACAATATCTTATTCCTTCCTACCATCCTCCACCAAATGCACTGCCCCCAATATCACATGACCCGAATTACTCTAATTTTATAATAGGTTAGCTTCTGATGTAAGTCCACAATGTTGTTCTTCTTCACAAAGCTGTTTACTCTTGACCCTCTTTTTCTATCTCTTATTGATATTCTCTTTGTGATATGATGTTGTCATTATACAATCCTTTGTGTGTGTGTGTATGTGTGTGTGTTTCTTGGGCATTGAAATTCCCTCAAAAAACTCAGGAGGTTTCTTACCTATTTACTTCCCATCAGTTACATATACTGCTAATCACACGTGCTGTTCTTTCTTCAAGAAATAATCTTCAAACATGCTAAATATCTCTATTTATAATCTGCAAAACCATAAATCACCAAATGTCTCTCAAGGAATTAATGGGCAAACAAACATGGTACAGCCATGCAGTGGAATGCTTCAGCAATAAACAAGAATGAAATACTAATATACTCAGCAACTTGGATAAACCTCAAATGAATTTTGCTGAGTAAAAGAAGCCAGTCTCAAATGGTTCCATAATTTATAATTCCACTTATAAGACATTTTCGAGTAGAAAAAATGAGGTTAGAGAAGTTGTGACCCCAAAAAGTTCTCAAAGTGAGATTATTGTGGGTGGTAGGAAAATTCTATCATGACCACAGTGGTAGTTACACAAATCTATAAATGTGCTTAAACTAACACAACTATAACTCCTCTCATCAGAGAGAGAGAGAAAAAGAGAGAGTCAATATTAGTGTATAATTATCTTCAAAAAACAGAATTTAATAAATGATATTCAAATATCAAGGCAGGTATGGTACATCAAATTCTATCTTGGTTAACTAAAATTCTTGATAAAGGACAGGTAATATTTGCAATTAGGATATATGAGTTATAATATCCTTAGATATTATTAGAGACAGTCCAAAACAAAAATTTAAAACAGAGAGCTCCTTTGGAAGTCTTAAAGGGTTAAAAGCACATACAGCTCTAAAGCTTTTAGAATCTTTTAGAATCAGAGATCATCTTTGGGCAAATACTTTCCATTGAAGACCAAATGATAAGATAGTTAATAACTCAGTTGTACTCTTCGAAGTTATAAATAAACCTTACATTTATATGTTAGATAATGCTGATGAGTGTCATCTGTATAACTTGTAATTCAATACACATTATTGATCTATAATTTGCTTGGAGCTATCTCATCTGGAGGGGGGGATTGCATAAGTCTTCAGAGAGACTCTGATATTGGAGATTTAGGGTGTTGATTGGAAAAATAGAATCTTGGCCAATGTGACCTTTTGGATTTCTCAAATCACATTACATATTTCTCTTACATAATAAATACTGACCTTTTTGATAGTGTACAATTGAGTTCATCTAGAAACATCTTATTAAAAAGGATCAGAGTTTAATACAGAGGATTTCACTTTCAAATTACATATGGCCTGAGAGCTAATCAGTCCCAAATGTTAGTCAGCAATTTTTTGAAATTGAAAAGTATATGGCAGCTTAAAAAATAAAATGCAGTCAATATTACAAAACCTTTATTTTATAACATTTAATTTTAAAAGTTATAACTATATATCATTTCAAGGTAATGGAAAATCCTAGTTTTTAAGAAACATTAACTGATTACACAGTAATATTAACATGTGTTTATTAAAAAATCTTTCAAACACTATGGAATACTCCATAGGAAAGTCAAGTTACTAGAATATGAGATATCTGTACTGTTAATAGATTATCTATCTAATTTTCAGAAAGTATATTGAAAGGACTACCCAGAATAGTTCTCACAAAAGATTAAAACTCAACCTCAATCTAAAACTTAATTTGGGTGATTTGACTTCACACTAACTGCCTGCCTGTATCAAGTAGGGCTCTTCATAAAATCTGGATAAACTGACAAAGATGAAAAAGAAAGACACAGTTCACTAATACTAGGTAAATCAAGGAATAGCAAACAAAGATCTTGCAATAATTAAAAGGATAGTAAAGGATTATCACACATAACATAATTTTTTTAATTTAGGAGAACTGAATTCCTTGAAAAAAATTAAGTCCAGAAAGCAGCCAAGAAGACGTAGTGCTGGTCTTATGACTATTAAAGAAATTGGGTTTGTAATTTAAAAGTTTTAGAAAAGGAAATCTCCATGCCCAGATGATTTTAGTGGATAATTTTACCAAGCATTAAAAGAAGAAATTGACTTCAATTTCACACAATCATTTCCAGAAAGTAGAAGAGGAAACATTTCACAATTCATTTTATGAGGCCTGTATTACCCTAATGCCCAAACCAAGGTCAGCACAAAAAAAAACAAACAAAAATAAATCTCATGAATTTAGACACAAAAAACCCTGACAAAATTTTTATCAAATTGAATTCAACAATGCTTAAAAACAAAAAAAAAAAAAAATGAATTTAGTTTTGAAAAAAAGAAATAAAATGGTCTTTCTTTTCAGACAATATTATTGTCTCTGTCTAGAGAAAACCCCAAGGAATTTACAAAAAAAGAAAGAATCACCTAAACTTAACAAGTGAGCTCAGTAAGGTCATAGGACACAAGATCAACCTACAAAAATCAATCGTATTTTTAGATATCAACAATGGACAAGAGGAAACAGAAATCAAAATCACAGTACCATAGTTTTTCCAATGCAAATAATAGAAATAAGTCTAACAAAACATATACAGGTTATGAATGAGGAAGATTATGAAATGCTCGTGAAAGAAATCAAAGACCGAAATTATTGGAGAGGCATATTGTGTTCATGTGTTGGGAGACTGAATAAAGTAAAGTAAAGATGTCAATTCTATGTTAATAGTTTTGTACAATTCCTTACAAAATATCAGTGTGTAAACATAAAGAAAATCTCTTCTGGAAGATATAGATAAGCTTATTCTAAAATTTATATAGAAAGGTAAAAGTCCTAAAATAGTCAAAACAATTTTAATTCCAATAAATAGTGCTAGAGCAATTGTATTTCCCTCAACAAAAACAGATCACACATTGAATGTAAAAGGTAAAACTGTAAAACTAGGAAATGAACAAAGTAGAAAATCTTTGAGATGTAGAATTTGGCAAATAACTTATAGGCTTGACACCAAAAGCAAGATATGTAAGTGGGAAAAACTGATAAATTGATAAACTGAAAGCTTCTGATCTGAGAAAAACTTGTTTGAAATATTAAAAGACAAGGTACACACTGGAGGAAATATTTTTAAATCATATGATGGGCAAAGATATTGTACCTGGAATACACAAATACCTCTTAAAACTCAACAGTAAAACAAACAAAGCAATTCAATTAGAAAATGGGCAAAAAACATAAATAGATGTTGTACTGAAAAGGATATATAAATGGCAAATAAACACATGAAAAGATATTAAATTTCCTTAGCAATTCAGGAATTGCCAACAATAACCATCACTATCACTATAAACTTACCAAACAATCACTACAAACTCATCAAAATGGCAAAAATGAAAAACTGTGATAACACCAAATGCTAGTGAGGGTTTGGAGAAAGTGGATGACATATAAATTGTTACTGAGAATATAAAACGGTCCAGTCACTCTGGAAAACAGGTTGGTATTTTTTTTTTAAGCTAAAAATGGATATCATACGACTTAGCAATTTCACTCTTTGGGCTTTTGTTGGCAGAGAAATGAAGACTAAGTTTCATCTAAGAACTTAGACACAAATATTCATGGCAGCTGTATTCATAAAAGCCATAAATTGGAAACAACCCAATGTTCTTCAGAGGCTGAATGATTAAATAAACTATGGGGCACCCATTCATACCTTGGAACAGGACTTGCTGCTGGTTAGTCACTAAGTCCTGTCTCACTCTTTTGGGACCCCATGACTATAGTCCACCAGGCTCCTCTGTCCAAGGGATTTCCCAGGCAAGAACACTGGAGTGGGTTGCCATGTCCTTCTTCAGGGGATCTTCTGGACCCAGAGATTGAACCTGTGTCTCCTGCATTGGCAGGTGGATTCCTCACCACTGAGTCACCAAGAAAGACCCTACCATGGAATACTACCCAGCAAGAAAATGAATGATTCATTAATCAGTAAGGAATGAACTATTCATATATCTAACACCTTGGATTAACCTTAAGGAAATTATACTGAGAGAAAAAAAGAAGCCAGTCTCAAAATTATGTGAACTGCATGACTTCATTTTTGTAAATCTGTGAAACAACATTATTATAGAGGAGGAGAACTGATCACAGTTTCTGAGTGTTGGGGATGGAATGGGAAGGGATGGGTGTGGCTATGACAGTGTTATACAAGTGAGCTTATGGTGATGTACAGTTGAACATCTTGATTGTGATAGTAGTACATATGGTTACCTATGCGATATAATTGCATATACAAACACATGAATGCCTACATACTCATAAAATCTGAATAAGCACTATGAATTATATCAGTATTATTTTATTGGCATTGGTATAGTACAGTTGGATTGTCATATTGAGTATTAACATTGCAGAGACTGGGAAGAGACTACATGAGACTTCCCTGTATACATTTCTCTCCAATAAATCTGTGAATCCATAGTATTAAGTAAATTAGTCACTCAGTCGTGTCTGACTCTGCAATCCCATGGACTGTAGCCTGCCTGGCTCCTCTGTCCATGGAATTCTCCAGACAAGAATACTGGAGTGGGTTGATATTCCCTTCTCCAGAAGATCTGCCCAACCCAGGGATCAAACCTCAGTCTCCTGCATTGCAGGAAGATTCTTTACCATCTGAACCACCAGGGAAACCCACTTAAATCTATAATGATTTCAAAAAATTAAACAAATATTCCTGTAGAATATCAGGCATTAGAATGTTCGTTTTTACCTGCCATAGTGTACCTGCACCTATCAGGGGCTTTAGAACCCTTCAGTAGCACGTAAGGTAGATTTATGCATGTGTGCTCAGTCACGTCAGTCGTGTCCAACTCTTCGCTACCGCATGGACTGTAACCCGCCAGGCTCTGCTGTCCATGGAATTCTTCAGGCAGTAATACTGGAGTGTGTTGTCATGACCTCTTCCAAGGGCTCTTCCTGACCCAGAGATGGAACCCTTGTCTCCTGCATCTCCCTCATTGCAGGTGGCTTCTTTACCACTGAGCCACCAGGGAAGCCCTCAACTAATGATAGACTAGATGGCATGGAATATTCTTGACATTCATAATTCTCCCTTAGCACTCATTTAACAGATATGGTGAATATTACCATGTACTTGGGGTCTGGAGGTACCTGGTTTGCCTAGTGGGAGAGTGGTGGCCAAGAATATGCTACTCTATGCCCCCCTGAAACTCCTTATTATCCAATCCACTCCCTCTTCCTTCTAGATACTGCTTCACTTGGCCCCTCAACCTAGGCATCTTTGAATCTCAATTGTATTAAAGAGGGTAGAATATAAAAGTTTAGAATTACCTTGGGGAGACTAGGAGAGTGCATAGGACTTCCCTGTACATTTATGTGCAACACCCTGGAATTTATAATTACTTTTAAATAAAAATCTTCTAAAAAACCTCCTTTTTTATGGAAAGTATCTTTCTATTTTTTTTTTACCATTTTTAACTTTTAATTAGAGGATAATTGCTTTACAATATTGTGTTAGTTTTTGCTGTACAACAACATGAATCATCTACAAATATGCACATATCCCCTCCCTCCAACCATGCGCCCCATCTCACAAATAGGCACCTTTGGTCTTCATTTGCTTTGGTAGTGAAAAAGAAGCTGCAAAGTCCCTGCTAAATCAGTTTAGCAAGAATCCCTACACTTAATAAGGGATACCTGATCACCTTCTGTATCTGATCAAATTCTTCATCCTGCACCCTTAGGAACTGATTATTCTTGCTTACCTTCAATGACCTTTGTCAAGTTGGTTTAGCCAGAATGCCCTGATGTTTCCTCTTAATGATTTTTCATCCACAGGCCCAAACTCTGCTCCTTAAAAAAAAAAAAACAAAAAATTTTTAGCTTTACTTCCCACTACTTACTTGGACATTGCAATTCTATTCAATGCAAAAATCTATTTTTCCCTTCTCCAACTTCAGGAGTCTGAAAGACTCCAACATGAATTAATTTATTTACTCACTCTTCAATAACTATCTGTTGCAAATTTGCCATGCTACAGACATGATTACTGGAACTAGAGATGCAGCGATGAAAAAAATCAGCAAAACCTCTGCCCTCATCCTTCAGGTATTCATCTACTAAGGTATACAAATATGAACAGACAAATAACTGAGCAAGAACATTACAAATTCTTATAAGTCTTATAAAGAAAAAGTAAGAACTATTTGTTGATGAAAGAATACAAAGTATTATAGAAATGCTTCTATTTTAGGTGAAATAATATCATCAGAGTTGTACTGTTGGGGAAATGACATTTGAATGAAAGAGAGGAGAGAGTCATTAAATTATCTATAAAACAAACAATGATTGCCTAGATCGTGAGGCAGAAAATCTCAGGTAGATTAAGACTGGCATGGCTAGAAAGAATAAGTGGTGTAGGAGAAAGAGTAATATGGAAAGTAGGAAATGGGCTCAGCGATGATCAGTTCTGAAGACTGAGTAATCCATAGAAGGAATCTGGATTTCTTTGTTGAGTGTAGTATTAGAAAGTAGTGAACATGGTGATCTGCTCTGATGAACAGTTTAAAAAAATCATTTTGGCCACTCTTTAGAAAAAAATATGAAAAAGAGAGACTAACTAGAAAGTTAAGGGATAATGATGGCTTAGAAATATTAGGTTATGAGAAAGTAAAGTGGTAACTTTCTTTTGATGTGACTTTAAAAAATAATTTGTATAGGTGTGATTAGTTTTAGAAATATGCTTAGATTCTCAGATATGGTGAATACTTATCTTCAGATATTAAAATATCTTTTCCCTATTTGACAAATTTTCATGGACATTTTCATAGAAAAGTTGATAATTTTGTGTTAGATCTTTCAAGATTTCTCCATAACTCCATCCTCTCTGACTCTATCTACCTACACACACACACACACACACACACACACACACACACACACACATTTCTACTCCTTGTTTTTTTAATATCGTGTTGTATTTCTATGTCAAGGAGTTGGAGTTCTTGTGTCTTCACCAAATGTAGGCTCCACATTGCTAATTACCATTGGGCAATTAGTCTTATTAAAATAATAATTACACCTGCATTTGGCTAATTTAAGGAGTAATTGCCCAATTTCAGCCATAATGAGTCACTTGGGTCTATTTTTCTGGCACAATTTCATTGTCATGAGAAACAAACTAACAAAAATTCTGTGGTAGTTGCTCCTTCTACAATTTGCCTACTAATGAGCCTGCCTTCTGAACATACTTGTTTGACGTAAATACTTCAAGAAAGTTTTGTGAGTACCCTAGGGAATTTCCTGTATTTGTGCAAGGGACATAATTTCCCTATGTCTGAAGATACTTAAATGTTTTTTAAATAGCTATAGTTCATTTAAAACAACTTACAGAGTCTAGAAAGAAAATTAATGAAACTTGATTCTGAATATCAGAACTATCCATTTATAATTAATAATTATTTTGTCTGTTTCTCCACACCATCAAGACAAACAATTACAGACATGACTGAGCGACTGAACTGAACTAAATGATCCACATGATCCACCTACTAACTGATGATATTTGGCTATACCTGATCTCTTTAACTCATATGCAGAGAACATCATGAAATGCTGGGTTGGAAGAAACACAATCTGGAATGAAGATTGCCAAGAGAAATATCAATAACCTCAGATATGCAGAAGATACCACCCTTATGGCAGAAAGTGAAGAGGAACTAAAAAAGTCTCTTGATGAAAGTGAAAGAGGAGGGTGAAAAAGTTGGCTTAAAGCTCAACATTCAGAAAACTAAGATCATGACCTCTGGTCCCATCACTTCATGGGAAATAGATGGGGAAACAGTAGAAACAGTGTCAGACTTTATTTTGGGGGGCTCCAAAATCACTGCAGATGGTGATGGCAGCCATGAAATTAAAAGACGCTTACTCCTTGGAAGGAAAGTTATGACCAACCTAGATAGCATATTAAAAAGCAGAGACATTACTTTGCCAACAAGCCAACTCTAGTCAAGACTATGGTTTTTCCAGTGATCATGTATGGATGTGAGAGTAGGACTGTGAGGAAAGCTGGTGCCAAAAAAATTGATGCTTTAGAACTGTCGTGTTGGAAAAGACTCTTAAGAGTCCCTTGGACTGCAAGGAGATCCAACCTGACCATCCTAAAGCAGATCAGTCCTGGGTGTTCATTGGTAGGACTGATGCTAAAGCTGAAACTCCAATACTTTGGCCACCTCATGTGAAGAGTTGACTCACTGGAAAAGACGCTGATGCTGGGAGGAATTGGGGGCAGGAGAAGAAGGGGACGACAGAGGATGAGATGGTTAGATTGCATCACCGACTCGATGGACATGAGTTTGAGTAAATTCCGGGAGTTGGTGATGGACAGGGAGGCCTGGCATGCTGCGATTTATGGGATCGCAAAGAGTCGGACACGAGTGAGAGACTGAAATGAATTGAACTGATGCTGCTGGAAAACAGTAAGCACTAAAAAATGCCCCCACATGTTTGTGTTTTGGAAACCTCTAATAACCCTACTCTGGTATATTCCAAGATAAAACCTGTTTCCATTATTTTTTGTGACTTCCATGTGGTAGGTGAATGATTACCTTATATACCTGCCTTTCTAAATCTTCAGGCCCCTCCTAAGTTGAAATGTGTTTTTAAATCTAGCAAATTAAGTAGGAAACAAAAATACATCTACCATTAAAATAGAAACATTGTTGCTTGCAGATGTACATGTGTTAGGGAAAAAGCACTGTTTGAAACCACCCACCATGGCCAGACACCATAGTAACTATTTGCATGAGTTGTTTTAAGACAGGAGGTCCTGGTAAGGAACACAGAACTAATAATCCACCACCATCTGGAAGAGTTCAGGAAGGGTCAAAAGGCAACACTGCATGTCCAGCCACCTTTCAGAATCCTTCTTGCTGGCATCCATCTCGGCTGAACAAGGCATGTACCACCAGGAAGGGCTCTGAGTCAGAATGGTTGGCTAAAGACAACATGAATCCCATCATCATAAAATCTGAGACTGGAGCCATGTGGCAAAACAGTCCTCCTGGGTTCCCTTACTCTGCTGCTTTCCGCCTCGGCAGCCCTTTCCAATAAAATCTCTTGCTTTGTCAGCACATATGTCTCCTCAGATAATTCATTCTTGAATGTTAGATAAGAGCCTATTCTCAGGCCCTGGAAGGTGTCCCCCTCCCAGCAAGACATGAATTGTTAAAATCATGAAAGGGCACATTTAAAGGTGACATTTAAAGAAATATCTATATCTATTCTATGTAGAAACATTAGCATGGGTTTTTCACATAGCTACCAAAGTCAGATGATAGAATAGTATTTTCATTCTTATAATGGAAGCTTGTTTTTATAGATTGAAAGTTTAGGCAGAATCATATGTCTCAGTTTAAAATTTTTTAATGAATCTAGTGTTAAATTTCAACTATTTCCATAAAAGAAAAAATATAAGTACTTAATAATGGGAAGCAATACATAATAAAAATTCAGAAGAAAGGGGCTAACTAGAAATTTAAAATATCCATACAAACTTATAAAAATATGTTTTAAGTGAAAATAAAAGGGCAAACATCATTGAAAAATATTTGCTAAGTTGTAATACTCAGAACTGATGCTTTTAAACTGTGGTGTTGGAAAAGATTCTTGAGAGTCCCTTGGACTGCAAAGAGATCCAACCAGTCCATCCTAAAGGAAATCAATCCTGGGTGTTCATTGGAAGGACTGATGCTGTAGCTGAAACTCCAATACTTTGGCCACCTCATGAGAAGAGTTGACTCATTGGAAAAGACGCTGATGCTGGGAGGAATTGGGGGCAGGAGGAGAAGGAGACAACAGAGGATGAGATGGGATGGCATCACTGACTCGATGGACATGGGTTTGTGTAAACTCCAAGAGTTGGTGATGGACAGGGAGGCCTGGCATGCTGCGGTTCATGGGGTCGCAAAGAGTTGGACATGACTGAGCGACTGAACTGAACTGAATACTCAGAACTGTCAATATTGTTTATAAAATATACACTGGGATACAACCAATAGTCAGCAGAGAAAAAGGGAAGAAACAAAAACAGAGGAAAAAATTTAAATGATTATTTAACCTATTCATCATATTGAAGTATGAAGCGTTAGTCACTCAGTCGTGTCTGACTCTTTGCGACCCCAAGGACTATAGTCCACCAGCCTCCTCTGTCCATGGAATTCTCCAGGCAAGAATACTGGAATGGGTTGTCATTTCTTTCTCCAATTCATCATATTAAACAGAAAGATAAATTTAAATAATAATGAAATATTTTCCTATTAAATTGCTGAATTCCTCTCCTCATTTGGCAGACTAAAACAAAACTTTCCCAAAGAACACTTTCTAAGTATAAGTCATCAGATTTTACAGTTTTTAATAGTTAGTTCACTAACTATCATGGTAAAAGTCTCAGTTCAGTTCAGTCAGTTCAGTTGCTCAGTCATGTCCAACTCTTTGCGACCCCATGAACCTCAGCATGCCAGGCCTCCCTGTCCATCACCAACTCCTGGAGTTTACTCAAGCTCATGTCCATCAGGTCGGTGATGCCATCCAACCATCTCATCCTCTGTCGTCCCCTTCTCCTCCTGCCCCCAATTCCTCCCAGCATCAGCATCTTTTGAAATGAGTCAACTCTTCGCATGAGGTGGCCAAAGTATTGGAGTTTCAGCTTCAGCATCAGTCCTTCCCATGAATATTCAGGACTGATCTGCTTTAGGATGGACAGGTTGGATCTCCTTGCAGTCCAAGGGACTCTCAAGAGTCTTCTCCAACACCACAGTTCTAAAGCATCAATTCTTCGGTGCTCAGCTTTCCTCACAGTCTGACTCTCACATCCATAAATGATCACTGGAAAAACCATAGCCTTGACTAGATGGACCTTTGTTGGCAAAGTAATGTCTCTGCTTTTTAATATGCTATCTAGGTTGGTCATAACTTTTCTTCCAAGGAGTAGGCGTCTTTTAATTTCATGGCTGCCATCACCATCTGCAGTGATATTGGAGCCCCAAAAAATAAAGTCAGCCACTGTTTCCACTGTTTCCCCATCTATTTCCCATGAAGTGATGGGACCAGAGGCCATGATCTTAGTTTTCTGAATGTTGAGCTTTAAGCCAACTTTTTCACTCTCCTCTTTCACTTTCATCAAGAGGCTTATAAAGCTAAGAAAAATTTTAGATAAAACCAATTCTTAGTACAATTTGCAAGAGATAAAAATTAGAAACAAACCAAATATGCATCTAAGGAATAAAATGGTTAAATAAATTTTACCTTACTTATTAAGATATATTGTAAAACTTTAACAATTAGACTGCTGATAAATTATTAATATGGAAAAATCTTGATATATAGTACTAATTTAAAAATAATATATATCTGTGTGCATATATATATATATAATATGAATTAAAAGTTAGAACAATCTCTAAATATCAAATTTTGGTTAATTTATTACATATTTTTATTTTATGCATATAAAACAAATAACATTAAATTGTCTATAATAGGTTCCTTAAATATTTAAAAGTCTTAACTGATTACTTATGAAGAACATATGAATTCAGGAATAAAAAGTAATGTTTGGTTCACTTACCTGAGGTCTACTCTGACCCACTGAAGATTGCACTGTGTAAGACTAGATTTAAAAGAATTATTATTTCCTAAAAGTAAGCCGGTATTGAATGAGTCTTTTTTGCAGGAAGGGTGACCCCTTGCAGGGCCCAAAACTGGGCTCTTGTCTAACACTCAGAAATGAATTGTCCGAGGAGTCAGATGTGCTGACAAAGCAAGAGGTTTTATTGGGAAAGGGCACCCGGTGGGGAGCAGTAGGGTAAGGGAACCCAGGAAAACAGCTCTGCCTTGTGGCAGAGTTGGGTTTTATGGTGATGGAATTAGTTTCCAGGTTGTCTTTATCCAAGCATTCTGGGAAGGACCCAGAGTCCTTCCTGGTGGTGCACACCTTGTTCATCCAAGACGGATTCCAGAGAGAAGGATTCTGGGAGGTGGTCAGACATGCGGTGACCTTTCCTGAACTCTTCCAGTTGGTGGTGGCTTATTAGTTCTGTGTTCCTTACCAGGACCTCCTGCTGTAAAACAACTCATGCAAATGGTTACTATGGTGCCTGACCAGGGTGGGTGGCTTCAGTGGGCTTCCCCTAACATTTGATTTTTCTATGGAAAAAAAAAGAAACAAACTAGCCCTGACTCAGAATTTTCATATTTAATTCCTAGATTCTATTTTCTTAAAATTTAGTCAAGCCTTGTTAAATAGGTTTATTACTCATCTCACTTTTAATTCATGAAATTTAAAGGCAGCATAATATATAGATTATCTTCTTTGGTTTTGATGGAAATGATAAACTTGAGCTTAAAGACACTTCTATAGGCTTTCTACAAGCAATTATGCTTAAATGCAGCATTATAGATGAGAAAGGACATAATTGTGCTTGTTAAATGTCCCATTTAACTATCAAAGAAGAGAGTAGAAAAAGAAAAAAAAATGTATTGTCAGCCATGGAGATATTTTCAGACAATCACAATAATCTGCATTACAATATTCTCTCCTATGAAAAGAAGGACCATAATACCACAGCTCATGCTCACCAGCAACAGCAGTTCAATGATAACCACTTAGATTTGATGCCTTAAATGTGAACATCTGTTTCTATCATTAAAGCTATCAGAGTGCAGTTAATTACTTGTCTTCATCTATTTTCAGTATCTGTAAATATATATTCCAGATATAGAAAAGTAATTCCCATTATTTAAATGATTAATCCTAGCATATACTGCCACTATGTTTATCACATGTGCACATAAGTGGTCACTTCTTGCACACATATGTACATAGCCAACATACAAAATCTGTTTCTCATTTAACATTTCCTCATTTGCCACATTTATTGCTATTTTATATACATATTATATGTATGTTCATACATACAACACACACATATATACACACCTACCGAGATACATACACATTTACAGAGTAAAAGACACATATATATGTGAGTATTCCTCAATTAAAAATATTTTAACTTAACTAATTTAAAAATTCTTTGAATTCAAAGATTTAAAAAAAGCCTACTAGGACCCTTGAATGCACCCTTTTTTCCTCTTTTTACACACATAAACACAGGGAGAGAATTCTCTATTCTCTGAATACAGGGAGAATGTAAAACCAAATGTTTTTAAAGATTTCTGGTCAATGTTCATAAGTTTTTCTTGTGTTAATATTATATATTTTATAGTATGGTTGGTATAGCAAACTTTCCACAGTAAATGGAAAATGACTTGGGATATAGTAGATCTCTCCAAAAATTCTGTATCTTACTTGTAGTTGTCCTTAACTTGAGCTAGTCTAGGAAGACAAGGAGGAAAACAGAATGCATTAGAAAGGGTATTTCAATGTAAGAATGAAGAAGAAAAGAGGCTTAAGGATCTATTAGAATAAAGGTCTCTAACATTAGGAATTTGGAAATTTTCCCTTTAGATTTTTTTGCTAACTTAGCCATCAAAAACTAACAGTTGCTCAGTCTTTTCAATATGCAGAATAACGTGGGGTGGTAAAGGCCAAAGTCTCCATGGAGGATTGCACAGCAGCCACATGGCCACAATGAGTCATCTCTGTAAGAGTAACAAGCAGTCTGCAAAAATAACTCAAGAGGTTCCACTATATTAGTTACCTTGGTTTGGGAAGACAAACACCTTTCTTTTCTTAAAAGTGATGCCTGAATTTGAGGAGATGCGATAACAACACATAGACTCGAAGAAACCCTCAGTGAAAGGACACAAGAACACAAGGAGCTGTTCTCCCCGAGGATGACATTGTTATCAGACTGCAGAATTTCAAAGTTGTATATGTTTCCTTCTGTATTCTTTGCCATTCTGAGATCTGTACCAAATGCATCATAGATCACAGTAAGCACAGTCTCTGTGGAGGTGTCTGTCACTCAGAATTGTTACTACTAAGTCTCAAACAATAAAGATTGAGACAAAACCATGAGATCTATCACTGATAAAACATAAGCTGACTGACAAGCTGGCTTTAAATCTTCTTGTCAATATCTTAACAAAGGCCCCTAATAGTCAAATCATCATTCACTGGGGCAGCCCATGCCCCAGAGGAGGAGCCTCCTCAACAAATGAAGTCTGGAGGAAAAGAACTTGTGTTTTGGAGGAAAAGTCTCATCCCCAGGATCAACAATAGCAACTGTGTTAAACATGGCAAGTTATTCCTCCAAAAATAACAATCAAATGTAGCAAAGTGAGCATTTATAACAATTTCTCTGGGAAGAGTAAATATATGGTTGACAGTAAGACTGTGGGTGTACTTAAGCAAAAGTCCTCTTCGTGGAATCCATGAGAAGGAGAAGGAGGACACCTTGACACTTCGATATGTAAAGTATATGATATGTATAGTTTGAGGGGAAGAAGAAATAAAATAAAAAATGGGTAACTCCTAATAAACTGGGGAGAGGGCACTAGACAATAAAAAGTTAGTACATTATCAAGCCAATAGAGGGAAGAAATGGAAATAACCACTGATCAAAAGAAGACAAAAAAGAGAGAAAAAGCACAGAATTTGTAAGATAAAGAGCAAATGATAAAATATGTTTTAAACCAAATACATCAATGTTTACATTCAATGCAAATATTCCAATTAAGAACAATATTGTTGACTGAATATATATGCTATAATATCATAAATACATACTGTAGTATGTGTGGTTGCTCAGTTTGTCTGACTCTGCATGAGCTGTAGCCCACCAGTTTCCTCTGTCCATAGGGATTCTCCAGGCAAGGACACTGGCATGGGTTGCCACACCCTCCTCCAGGGGATCTTCTCAACCCAGGGATCGAACCCAGGTCTCCCACATTGAAGGTGGATTATTTACTGTCTGAGTCACTAGAAAAGACCATATTGTAGTATATTATATGTATAATTAACTTATGCAGTTTGAAGGAGACACACTTTAAATATAAGGACATAAAACAAGTGAAAGTAAAATAATGATCAGCTTTTTTCATGAAAATAGGGTCCAAGGTAAATTAGTGTATAATGCAAAAAGTATTCATTACCAGATATAAAGAGAGACATAATGACAAAAGGGTCAATGCATAAGAAAGTTATAGCAATTCTAGACTTGTTTCCACCTAACGAAATAATTTCTAAAGATTTAAATAATTCTCGAGTTAAATGGGGAAACTGGTGAATCAGTAACCATCATGGAAGATTTTAGCATATGGAATACATATTGTTTTCACATGCATTTAACTATTTGTGGATTTATATTCTAATATCCCATTTATGTGTTTCCTTAATTCACTGAAGCTTAGATTTATGTGCATTAGATTTATAGAGATGAAGACTCTATACCTAAAGATCTCAATTCGTCTGTAATTTGTGCTCAGTAATTTACATTTTTTATAAGCAGCCTGGGTAATTCAGGAAGCATTGTTGGGTCCCCATTGCCACATTGCTCCTTGAAAAATAAAATATGTAAGTCTGCACAGGACTGAATTTGCAAAATATATGTTAGACACATAGCAGGATAAACTTACCAAAGCTTAACTGGTGGAAAGCCTCACTGAGAATTTAAGGAAATGAATAGAAAAGCTTATTAGGAGTAAAATGAAGTTACTTAAATTTGCTCCCTACCCTCTGAGTTATGTAAAATGGTTGTGCATCTCAGGTCTGAGATAGTCCCACAGTCATGTTCTGTTATAAAAGACAAGGAATGAAGGGGTTATTTTATGTTTGCTATTTTTGAGGAAGTATTCTAGGCTCCTAAAGAGAAATGGAGAAGAGATAACTAAAGAAAGTTTTAAACTTGAGATTATCAATGACAGCCCCCATAAATGTCAGTGGAGTGGAGGGCATTGGCTGTAAGAAAGTTCCATGAAGGAGCAGGGCTCACCATCTCACTTCCAGTGAGTCCTCACTTGAGACACTTCATGCCCCATCTGGCCTTTAGGTGAGCGGGGCCATTGCCTGTCCTCTGCTTTGACATTTATCTTTCAGTATCCATGGAAATGTTATCTTCTCTGTTCTCATTTGCTCAGCTAAAATCTTAAAGCAGATTTCAAGCTTTCAAAAAGCACAGTCCTTTACTTGGTGTAAAGGAGGATCTTAATTGCCACTACTTGGGACACAGACTAGAGCATATAGAATTACTCTGAGCTAGGTAGAAAGGTCAGGGCTGTTTAAAATGAATCTTTGTATAAGCCAGATGTGTCATGAACTTAATGACATTTCCATGGTATACCGATTCATATGTCTATTGCCTTGTAGCATCTATGTTAGAAAAGCTGATCACTGAAAAACCGTACAGGGAATGAGATTATCTGTCTTTTGCAGGGAAAATCAGTAGCTAGTCTAGGGGAAGAGAGAGTGTGGTAAAGTAATGGATTTCAACATTAACTTTATATGAGGATCTTTGGGAAACTTTTTGAAAATACCTAGGTCCTACCTAGAAATTTGATTTCAGTTGCTGTTAGGAGGACCTGGTCTTTTGTTAGTCTGTGTCAGATATTCAGAGATGATTCTAATGTTCATCCCCTATTAAGATTACTATGATAAAGATGATAAAAGCAAATCTAAGTACATTAGAGGCAGATGAAGTTTGTTGTTGTTCAGTCGTTCAGCTGTGTCCGAGTCTTTGCAAACCCATGGACTGCAGCATGCCAGGCTTCCCTGTCCTTCACTGTCTCCCAGAGTTTGCTCAAACTCATGTCCACTGAGTCAATGACGTCATCCAAAAATCTCATTCTCTGTCGCCCCCTACTCCTCCTCCAGTTTCGGGCTTTCCATACTGAAAGTTCAGAGATGCTTATGTGATTTTATGTAAGGAGCTCGACAATTTAATATGAAAATATAATTCTTAAGGAACTATGAAAGTTGGGCCTTGCTTTACAGTTTGATATTCCTTGAAATACACTTCTTAAAATAAGTGAAGTTCCTTCATTTCTGGAAGGACAGTTTAACTCCTTTGACAGTTGCCAAGATTTTAGTTAGGAATGCCTCTGTGGTCAAAGAGGCTCTCTCACTAGCTCTCATTCCTTTATTGTACAGATAATTTTTGGGGCAGCTGCAATGTGTGATGGATGTTTCTGATAATGAAATGAAAGAACAATGAACAAACCAAAAAAAGCTCTGTCTTCCCTAGGGGAAGGCAAGCAGTAATCAAGCAAATAAATTTCATGTTACAAAATGACAAGAACAAAACACAGAACCGTCTAAGAATGGACTTGAAGCTTAGGAAAGAAAGTTCAAAACGGTCGTACAGAGGAGAAATCTTGGAGCTGACACCTGAGGGAAATGAGGACATGAGAAAGTGATCCATGAAACTTCCCTAACATGTCTTCGAGTTGTTCCTTGTTTATAATCCCTAAAGTTTAAAAATTATCACATTCATCCATGACTTTTCTTCACTGATTTTGTAATTTTTACCTTAAAGATGCAAAATCTTCTATCTCAGTACAAATTAGAGTTTTTCTTCTGTTTTACTGTTTCTTACACTAAAATAATTTCACAACAGGATATTTCCTCTGAATCCTCATAAGATTCTTCATTTTACTCCCTTACTGCATCAAATGTTTGCTGTTTTCACCCTGTTTGCACAACTGTAGATGGAAAATGAGAAACCTAATATTTACTATGTATCAATACCTCAGCTATGCAGATAACACCACCCTTATGGCAGAAAGTGAAGAGGAACTAAAAAGCCTCTTGATGAAATTGAAAGAGGAGAGTGAAAAAGTTGGCTTACAGCTCAACATTCAGAAAACTAAGATCATGGCATCTGGTCCCGTCACTTCATGAGAAATAGATGGGGACACAGTAGAAACAGTGTCATACTTTATTTTGGGGGGCTCCAAAATCACTGCAGATGGTGATGGCAGCCATGAAATTAAAAGATGCTTACTCCTTGGAAGGAAAGTTATGATCAACCTAGACAGCATATTAAAAAGCAGAGACATTACTTTGCCAACAAAGGTCCATCTAGTTAAGGCTATGGTTTTTCCAGTGGTCATGTATCGATGTGAGAGTTGGACTGTGAGGAAAGCAGAGCGCCGAAGAATTGATGCTTTTGAACTGTGGTGTTGGAGAAGACTCTAGAGAGTCCCTTGCACTGCAAGGAGATCCAGCCAGTCCATCCTAAAGCAGATCAGTCCTGGGTGTTCATTGGAAGAACTGATGCTGAAGCTGAAACTCCAATACTTTGGCCACCTGATGCCAAGAGCTGGCTAATTTGAAAAGACCCTGATGCTGGGAGGAATTGGGGGCAGAAGGAGAAGGTGACAGAGGATGAGACGGCTGGATGGCATCACCAACTCAATGGACATGAGTTTGAGTGGACTCCGGGAGTTGGTGATGGACAGGGAGGCCTGGCGTGCTGCGATTCACGGGGTCGCAAAGAGTCGGGCACGACTGAGTGACTGAACTGAACTGAACTGAACTGAATATTTCCTGTAGTTTTATTTGGCTGTAGGTATTCTAGACAGCTGTGAAGAACACAAAGGGAGGGACACCCAGCTGGCACTGGTTTGCTAACCATGCCTGAGGTAGCTGAGAGCTGTTCCTCTTTCTTTAAGTCTTTAGGAGTTGGTTGTAGCAATCTTCAGTGTTTACTAAGCTATTTATTTGTGTTAAAAGAATAATTATCAAATGTGCCAGGGTAAAGTGGTTTGTTGTTGATGTGGTACAGTCAGAAACTGTTCAAGTTATTCAAGTTACCCTCAGTTCACCACCCCAGCTTCACAGGACTCTCAGTTCCTGCTGCTTCCAATTTGTTTCTTTGTGTTTGTTCCTATGAATCCAGATCCACAGGGGACTCCTTTAATTTCCTTTCCACAGTCTTGTTTGGTGTTATGTAATGTAGTGGGTTACCACTTACACTCAATTCTTGAATTTGGAACCTATTGTTTGATGTCTAAAACCTTTCATTATTAGCAACACATATCTTCACACATTTATTAATATTTTATATTTTTTTTACTCATTTCACAAAAACTTTGGAAAGAAGAGAGTTAAAGAAATGAGCTCAAATTGCCTCACTGAAAGCAAGGGACTGCCATATTTACAACCAAACTGTGTATCACTGGTTGCTAGGATAGCAAAGAGACTCTCACTTCCCTATTACCCAATTCACCAAAATCTCTAATGTTATTGTTCTAGAAGACTGACTCTAGAGTTAGCATCTTACACATGGAAATATCTTAAAAGATTTACAGTGAGAAATAGTGCATATTCAATCGTTACCACATATTTCTTTTAAAATAATAAGACACCAAAAAAGCTGGTATTTTATATTCACATTGCCTAAATATATATGTTAACAGAATAGGCAGGACAATTAAAATAAGCAACTCACTATTAGGTTATTGCTTCTGAAATGTTCTTACTGTTTTTCCATAATTCTTGCATCCTCACAGCTCACAAGTAAAATATACAGTGAGAAATTGCTTTTTGAGTTAAGATCATGGTTAACTTTTGTCATGTGTCTTATGTACCCTTTCAGGAATTACACAAAATGAGTTATCAGTCAGTTACCTTGTGGACTTGAAATTTAGCTAATCAATTTCTTATACATCAGGAGAGAGAATGTATAACACTTCATCATTGCCCAGTGAAACATTTAATTTAATATCTGGATTTATACACCATTTATCTTGAGTTTGCAGCCTCACATTACTTTTTTAATTTAATTTACTCTACCATATATATGTGCAACAAATTTCCATTCTCCACAGAGAATTTTAATGTCTTCAGCAGAATACAAGTGTTTAAATATGGATTTTGTCAAGTTGAGATATTGATAGTTTAGTTATATTCCTGACTCAGCAAATGCTGTGGCTCTGGGATATTTAACTCTAAATAAGAATATGAACATCAAAGAGTGTTCTGCAAGAAATTAGATCTATAAGCCAAAACCAAGTGCTAATATGTGGTTGAAAAGAGATTAGTTGATGTGTGAACTCTCAACCTTTCTACATGAAGTTTTAAAGTCTGCTTTCCCATGAACCAGAAACTTAGTAAGTCAGGAAGCTACAACTCTAGAAAGAAAATAAATGAAAGAATTTTAAAGCTGCTGATCACTTCCAACTACTCACTAAATAAACTTGAAACTCCACTCTCCAGAACTGGGGTCTACGTGGTCTTTACAGACTCACCCAGAGTTTGACACACAACAGCAACCTATGTTTTAGCCACACTTTATTTCTCCAGGTTTCTGAGATATAATGCTTTTCCCCCTGATATTATCTTCTAAATATGTTGTTTACACTTCCTGGATGCCTTTTCCCAATTGTCCAGATGACAAACTCCTGTATTCCTTTTACGATCTAACTCAGATATCATCTTTTCTGTGGGTAGCCTTTGGTTTCTTTGACTGCATGGCAAATTTCATTTCCTTCTCTATCTTCTTGCACCACTTTCTGCATACCTGAATATTTTGAATGAATTCATGTACATGTCACCATCAGTGAACTATGAGATCCTTAAATGTTGTATTTAGCCATTTCTTGACCCTCAGCAATTAATGCCATAGCCTGATTCCAAGTGGGCATTGAAAATGTTCTTTAAAGCAGGCAAAGAAAATAAGATAAATTACAGAATGACATCATAATCTAGTATGGCAACTTAGTAATAATGAACAACAGCATTAAATGACAATGGTTAAAATTCAGAATTTTCACATCCTGGGGTAGTGGTAGAAACAAAAAATTTACTTTAACTTCTCAACCATTTTTAATTTCTTTTGTATCATCAACCATCTTCATTTTAATTGAAATAAATTCTAAAGAAAGAGAATTATATTTCTGAAATTTTGTCCAGGGGCCAACTGTATACTTATTTATGAATATCTAAGGAGCACTGACTAGATCCTATGCTTTGTGTAAGGCACTCATGATACTATAACAAGCAAGACAGACCAGGTACCTGTCTTCAAGCAATAAAAAAAAAGAGCACTGGAAAGAGTACAATTAGTGTTATGGCTATGAAAGTACAGTGTATGTGATGAAATAATATATGGTCTGGAAAGAGAACACACCAGTTCCCTTACATTTGTGTAGTTCCTTGAAGAGTCTCATTGCATTCGAAAGGCTGGTGCCCAAGTCTGTATACCCAAAGAATCCAGGGTCTTCAAGGGCTGAGACTGAGATTTCCATTTTATCCTTAACATGTTGTAGAATGTTGGCACATAGTAAGTGCTCAGTAAATATTTAAATGAATTAATTTACAAATTTCTTTCACACCCATAATCACACTTCTAGTTTGTTAAATCAATCCTTAGCCTAAAGAGAGTGGAGAGAGGAGTGCTCTTTTTTTAAAATCATAAAATCAGTGTTGATCACACTTAGTTCAGTTCAGTCGCTCAGTCGTGTCCGACTCTTTGCGAACCCATGAACCACAGCATGCCAGGCTTCCCTGTCCATCACCAACTCCCAGAGTCCACCCAAACCCGTGTCCATCGAGTCGGTCATGCCATCCAACCATCTCATCCTCTGTCATCCCCTTCTCCTCCTGCCTTCAGTTTTTCCCAGCATCAGGGTCTTTTCAAATGAGCCAGCTCTTTGCATCAGGTGGCCAAAGTATTGGCATTTCAGCTTCAGCATCAGTCTTTCCAATGAACACCCAGGACTGATCTTTAGGATGGACTGGTTGGATCTCCTTGCAGTCCAAGGGACTCTCAAGAGCCTTCTCCAACACCACAGTTCAAAAGCATCACTTCAGCACTCAGCTTTCTTTATAGTCCAACTCTCACATCCATACATGACCACTGGAAAAGCCATAGCCTCGACTAGATGGACCTTTGTTGACAAAGTAATGTCTCTGCTTTTTAATATACTGTCTAGGTTGGTCATAACTTTCCTTCCAAGGAGTAAGCATCTTTTAATTTCAGGGCTGCAATCATCATCTGCAGTGATTTTGGAGCCTGGAAAAATAAAGTCAGCCACTGTTTCCACTGTTTCCCCATATATTTGCCATGAAGTGATGGGACCGGTTGCCATGATCTTAGTTTTCTGAATGTTGAGCTTAAATCAGCTTTTTCACTCTCCTCTTTCACTTTCATCAAGAGCCTCTTTAGTTCTTCTTCACTTTCTGCCATAAGTGTGGTGTCATCTGCATATCTGAGGTTATTGATATTTCTCACAGCAATCTTGATTCCAGCTTGTGCTTCCTCCAGCCCAGTGTTTCTCATGATTTACTCTGCATATAGTTAAATAAGCAGGGTGACAATATACAGCCTTGTCGTACTTCTTTTCCTATTTGGAACCAGTCTGTTGTTCCATGTCCAGTTCTAACTGTTGCTTCCTGACCTGCATACAGGTTTCTCAAGAGGCAGGTTAGGTGGCCTGGTATTCCCATCTCTTTCAGGACTTTCCAGTTTGTTGTGATACACACAGTCAAAGGCTTTGGCATAGTCAATAAAGCAGAAATAGATGTTCATGTGACTATCATTGGTTCACCAAGGACTGCTCACAGTTCATTTATAATCTCTCCTTTTATATCTATCTCCATATGATTTGCCACCCACCCCCAAACAGGGAGTTGCAAAGTGTTTTCTATACATTCTTGAATTTTAAGCTATTCTTGTCAAGCATGCAGCTATTGTTGTTGTTGTGTTCTTAGAGTATAAAATTACTGTAGATTTATTTTCATTTTTTGTTTATACAGCCCTATATGCTAAATATAAATTCATGTTACTGCTACATAATTGCTACAACTGCTGCATACACATTATATTTATTTGCCTCATATGAACTCAAAAATTGTCTCCAAGCCAGGCACTTGAAACAACATTATTGGGAAAAACCTAACACATATTACTTGTGAATCACGTTGAGAATTTCTTTGGAATATATATCCAAAAGTGGTATTTCTAAGTAATAATTTTTGCCTATATACAGTTAACATAAGTACTTTATGTTTGTCTCTCAGCTAGGGTAGCCAGTCTGCATTCCTATCATCTCTTTGTAAGATTTCCTATTTCCCTGACAAGATTTGTGTGTGAAAAAGTATTTGTCTTGCCTTCCCCTTCTATTCCTGGGAGGTGAATTCTTAATCTTTAGAATTATCTGAGTGACGAGTTATCTGTTATTTATGGGGAATCCCCAGGACCACACACCTGATAGTTTATGCTAACAGATGATTTGGGATTGGGATTGTCTACCCGAAAAAAAATTATTCATGTGACTAGAAGGCTGAAATTTTTAGCCATGTGAAATCAGCCCAACCTCTAAGAAGGGAAGAGGGGCCGGAGATTGTATTCAGACTCATGGCCAGTGATGCAATCACTTGTGCCTATGTAATGAAACCTCACTAAAAGCTCTGGATTCCAGAAGCTGGATGAGCTTCCCTAGTTGGCAATACTCTACGAATCAGCACACATCAATGTGCCAAGAGAGAAACACGGCGTGGGTACAACGGAAGCCTTGTATCTGAAGCTCTCCCTAACCTCTCCCTATCCATCTCTCTCTTTGGTTGATTCTGATATATATCACTTTCCATAATAAAACTGTAATTGTAAATATATATAAGTATGTAAATTTTCCAGAGTTCTGTAGACTATTTTAGCAAATTTTTGAATATGAGGAAATCTGTGAGAATTTCAGATTTGTAGTCAGCTATCCGGAAGTGAGGATAGCCCACCATGACTTCTGAACTCATGGTTGATGTCTGAAGTGAGAACAATCTATAAAGACTGTTCCCCCTTAATCTGTGTAGTTTTGTCAAATACCAGAAAATACAGCATTATCTGATTTTTACAATTTTTCCAGTAAGGTTGGTCTAAAGTCATATTCCATTGTTTTAATTTGTATTTCTTTTCCTATAAATGAGTGTATCTTCTCAAATGCTTATAGAAAAAAATAGTTATTTCCCTTTTTGCTTCCTATTTCCAACTTTAACTATACTTATCATTTTCCTGTTTTGAGTATTTTTGGTGCTTTGTAAAATATTTTTCATATTCTAGATATTATTTATTTTTCACTAACTGTGTTAATGTTTTCCTCTGTTGAACAGAAACACTTAATTTTGAAATAAAATGTTAATAGAGATCTTGAGAAGTTCTTTCTGCCAGAAAGTCATAAAAATATTATCCTATATGTCTTTTTTCAATTTATATATTTTTTATATTTTGATTTTTAATCCATCATTTTATCTGGTGTAAAATCAGAATTATTTCTTTTTATCCTATAGTGAGTAACTTTACTGAAAACCACCCTTTCCAAAGGGTTTTTTAATTCTGCATAAATTACCTTTATTATATAATTTTTATTTAATTCTATAATTAAAAATAAAGGTGATATTAGTTTTATTATACATCAGTTTCCAACATACATTGATATTTGTCTGAGTTTTCTATCCTTTGCCATTGGTCTACACATCATAGTTGTATTAATTATCTAATATTTTCATGACTATGAGTTTCTAATATGCATTAATATCTAATAGACTTATCTCACCACTTTGCCCATTTTTTTCAAAATTGATTTATTTCCCCATGGATTTCTAACCTAATATGTGGGTGGATATGTATATGTATGTGTATCAATAGATATATTTAAAGCTTAGCTGATCATGATTGTAATAAATTATTTGGAGAAAATTGAACATTATTATAATACTTATGCATGTCATATATAGTGCTGATAAACTATTATTTTGGCATTTTTTTAGATTTTTTGTACTCTTTATGAGAGTTTCAAGTTTATCTACATGTGTCCTGTATATTTTTAAGCTAATTCCAAGATACTTTACATTTTTTAGTTAGTATTATAGATGAAATCATGTACCTATGTAATTTTCAAGTTGATTATATCTGGGTTTTTTTTTCATGAAGAAATATTTTATTCTTAAGTAAATAGTCAACGAAGTGGCTGGAACAAATGTGTAGAGTATAGTAAACACTGAAAAATCATGTTGGATCAGATTTTGTTGATGCTAAAATGTCACGTGTGAGAAATTTTTAAAAGTACTATTGATTCTAAGAAATAGACATTGCGTATTTCCATTGCTGAATGTATATAACTCTCATAATAATCAGTGAATTAAAATAAATGTATCCATCTCACCTCTTTATCTTTATATATTTTTATTAATTTTTCTTACTCTATTGCATTGGTTCAAACCACCAGGACAATATTAAGAATAGCAAGTGTCCTCATTTCTGATGTAAAAGAAACTATGTCTACAGTTTTGTCATTTCTGGCAGAAACTGGACAGATGTTTATCAATTTCTTTTTCTTAGGCACACATGAAGATTATAGATTATATTTTCCATCCTAACCTACTGTTAGAATGGGGACTAGTGGCCATGAACTATAGTCAAAATAATATTACTGGGAGTCATACTTATTACTTCCTGAACTAACTATAAGATGCTCCCTTCAATGTTCTGCTCTCTCTCACTGTGTACCTATTTGTAGAGACTCTGAGAAAAAGATTCTGAGAACTCCCTTATAGGTCCTGGGTGAAGTCAAAAGGTGGAAGGAAACAGCATCTCTGGTAGGATCTCAGAATACAGGCTAACAGCTCAGGAGAGTTGGCCAACTTATAGTAGTATGTGATATGAGCAAGAAATAAAAGTTTATGTTTAGCTCCTGAGATCTTGGAGCAATCTTGAAATATTTAGTTACTAATTAGCCTAAAATACATTCAGTTACAGCATTTAGTATATTTGTTTTGTATCTCCAAGATTTAACATTAATCAAAATTTATATATCATCTTGAAATCTTAGCTACCAAAAATAATTAACATACATATTCTGTGAACTTTATCATCCTTTTTTGGATTTAATGAGATGAACATAATATTTTTTCTTCTTGATTTATTTAAATTGTGAATTTGATTTATAGACTTCCTGATGCTGGCCAAGCATTTTTGTACTCAGGGAATAATCTTATATAAGGATAATCTTTTAATGCACTGATTAATTTACACACGCATACACTGATAGGGTTTTGCATTTTACCCTTGCCCTTCTATAGTCTAGTCATCTAACTACAGCAAGGATAATCCTTTAAAAATATAAAACATAGCAGCCAACTTCTTACCTTCAGTTCTTCCAATGCCTTTCCATAATTATTTGGCTAAGTCTTTCAAAGACCTACAAGGTTATTTTTTTTTAACTTCCATTTCTCACTTCACTGACTCTGCTCTTGTTGCACTTTCCTTCTAGTTGTTCTTTTAACATAAGATTTTTCATCTAATTTACTTGCCATTCTGTTTGCCTGATATTCTCTAAACACACAGGATTTTTAAAAATTTTCCCTTTTGTTCAAGTCATGAATCAAATATTATCTCTTTTATATCAGCTTCCTAAAAGTAGAGCAGGAGACAGTTTTGTTTGAGTTATTTCCTGAAGATATTCTCTCCGGAGAAGGTGAGGGAAGGAAGCCAAATAAAGATGGGGAACATCTAAACAGAGACACGGAGTGAGCAAGAGAGTCCTTTTGGCTTGTTCCCACAGTGTTTTGGTTTCTTGCAAGCACACTTTGAGATGAAAGGTTGCAGAAGATTTATTGGTGCCTACTCTGAAGAAATACATTTCTAAGGAAGTGAAATGTTCAAATTCAGGCAGAGAGGAAGAAAGGAATCCATACTATGATTGCAACTAACCCCTCTGCCAATCTTAAGAAGAGCTTTGGAGTTAGACTGGCACTTCATATTTGTCCTAAGTCGAGGCAAAGTACTACAGTACCCCAGTTCAAGTCAGAAGCTTTGTGGCACAAATTACTCCATAGAATCAGTTCCACTGTGAGAGAATGGGAGCTGTTCTCTCAACCCTATCTCAGTTACTCCTTGACTCAAGTCTTTCCCTATGAACAAGGGGTTGCCTCACAGACTAGGTAGTCCACATTTGTTTAAGAGACGTTGTCTAGAAAAGAAGGCAGCTGTGAGTTGTTATTTTACAATATGACAGCAACTGGCGGAAGTGTGCACCAGATTCTAAAGGGAATATTAGGAAAACACCAACAGTATCTAATTCAAACACCCCGACCCCAACCCCTGCTCCTTGCACTGCTCAGATACACCTCTTATTCACATTAAACTGTGCCTGGAGAGATGGAGAAAGTGAACTCATATGGTTGGTCTCATCTTCTGGGAAAATATAGAAGACCCTGGGTTAGTGGGATAAACTACAGCCCTTACTCTGAATCCCCTGATAGTTGATACTAAGGCCATAACTGACATTCATCATTTACTATGTCCTCTGCCTAAGCACTAGATTAGGGATTAGTGTGTGACACTAATAGCATCAATTCATCAATAGCATCAATTTCACCATCTAATCAGCTTCTGGTAAAACAGAAAAACCTACCCTTTCCTTGGTATGCTTACTCTGATTATTTTTCTCTTTTAACTTTTGATTTCAACAGATGCATCCTTAATGATGGTTTATTATGTTTCCTCAAACTAGATGTTAAGTTTCATGTTGAGAAGAATTTGAACTTTTTTAACTCCAGGCTTTTACATTTAGAGCCTAGAACATTTATTTATATTAAATAAACAAATTCCTCTCATGGATTATAGCCTTGTCATAGCAAAGGGGCTTGCATAATTCAGTGAGGCTATGAGCCATGGCATGCAGGGTCACCCAAGATGGACAGGTCATAGTTAAAAGCTCTAACAAAACATGGTCCACTGGAAGAGGGAATGGCAAACCACTACAGTGTTATTGCCACAAGAACCCCATGAACAGTATGAAAAGGCAAAAACATATGACACTAGAAGATGAGCCCCCAGGTCAGAAAGTGTCCAATATGCTACTGGGATGAGCAGAGAGCAATTACTAATAGCTTCAGAAAGAATGAAACAGCTGGGCCAAAATGGAAACGACTCTCAGCTGTGGATGTATCTAGTGGTGAAAGCAAAGTTTGATGGTATAAAGAAAGGTCCATGAATCAAGGCAAAAATTGCAGGTGGTCAAGCAGGAGATGGCAAGAGTGAATATTGGTATCTTAGGAATCAGTGAACTAAAATGGACAGGAATGAACAAATTTAATTCAGATGACCATTATATCCACTACTGTGGGCAAGAATCCCTTAGAAGTAGAGTAGCCCACACAGTCAACAAAAAGAGTCTGAAATGAAAGATCAATGCTGGATGAGTCATAAGCTGGAATCAAGATTGCCAGGAGGAACAACCACCTCAGATATCCAACTATGGCCAACACAGACAGCATATTAAAAAGCAGAGACATTACTTTGTCAACAAAGGTCTATCTAGTCAAAGCTATGGTTTTTCCAGTAGTTGTGTATGGATATGAGAGTTGAACCAAAGAATGATGCTTTTGAACTGTGGCAATGGAGAAGACTCTTAGAGTCCCTTGGACTGCAAGGAGATCAGACCAGTCAATCCTAAAGGAAATCAGTCCTGAATATTCATTGGAAGGACTGATGCTGGAACTGAAGCTCCAATACTCTGGCCACCTGATGCGAAGAACTGATTCATTTGAAAAGACCCTAATGTTGGGAAAGATAGAAGGTGGAAGGAGAAGGGAAACGACAGAGGATGAGATGGTTAGATGGCATCACCAACTTGACGGACATGAGTTTGAGCAAGCTCTGGGAGTTGGTGATGGTCAGGGAAGCCTGGCATGCTGCAGTCTGTGGGGTCACAAAGAGTTGGACATGACTGAGCAACTGAACTGAACTGAACAAATATCCAGATCATACCAACTAACAGCAGAAAGTGAAGAGGAACTAAAGAGCCTCTTGATATGGGTTAAAGAGGAAGGTGAAAAGCTGGCTTAAAACTCAATATTCAAAAAACTAAGATCATGGCATCCAGTCCCATCACTTCATGCCAAATAGAAGGGCAAAAGTGGAAGCAGGGACAGATTTTCTTTTCTTGGTCTCCAAAATCACTGTGGACTTCAGCCATGAAACTAAAAGACTCTTACTCCTTGGAACGACAAACCTAGAGAGCATATTAAGAAGCAAAGACATCACTTTGCTGATAAAGGTCTATATAGTCAGAGCTATGGGTTTTCCAGTAGTCATGTACGGATGTGAGAGTTGGACCAAAAGAAGGCTGAGTGCTGAAGAACTGATGCTTTTGAACTGTGGTGTGAAGAAGACCATTGATAGTCTCTTGAACAGCAAGGAGATCAAACCAGTTGATCCTAAAGGAAATCAGTCCTGAATATTCATTGGAAGGACTGATGCTGAAGGTGAAGCTTTGGTCACCTGATGCAAAGAACCAACTTATCAGAAAAGACCCAATACTGGGAAAGATTGAAGTCAAAAGGAGAAAGGGATAGCAGAGGATGAGATGGTTAGATAGCATCACTGACTCAATGGACATGAATTTGAGAAAACTCCAGGAGATAGTAAAGCACAGGGTGCTGGTGGCTGCAGTCCATGGGGTTGCAAAGTGTTGGACACAACCTAGCAACTGAACAATAATAAAGAATCTGCCTGCAATGTGAGAGACCCAGGTTCTATCCCTGGTTCGGGAAGATCCCCTGGAGAAAGGAATGGTTACCCACTTCAGTAGTCCGACCTGGAGAATTCCATGGACAGAGGAGTCTGGCAGTCTACATACAGTTCTTGGGGTCACAAGAGTAGACACAACTGAGTGACTAACACTAAAATAAATATTCATAAAATAAATATTCATTGAATAAATTAAGATCTTATATTTTTGTTAGTAATAAATTTTAACTTTCACATTCTCTTTTTTAAAGATTTCATGCTTTAGAATAGTTTTAGGTTCACAGAAAAATGGAGAGAAAGGTACAGAGATTTGCCATATACTCCTACCTGTACACATACACAGCCACCCCCAGCAGTAACATACTCCTATCAGAATAGTGTATTATAATCAATGAACCAACATTGACACATCTTTATCACCCATAGTCCATAGCTTACATTGGGGTTCACTCTTTGTTCTGCACACTACATAGGTTTAGACAAAAGTACAATGACACATTTCCACCACTGTAGTTTCGTGTAGAATAGTTTCACTGCTCTAAAGATCCTCCACCTATTTATCCCTAATTCTCTCCCCCCAACCTCTGTCAACCACTGATTTTTTAATGTCTCCATAGTTTTGTCTTTTCCAGAATGTTACATAGTTGGAATCACATGGTACATAGCATTTTTAGATCAGTATATTTCATTTAGTATTAATAATATGCACTTAAAATTCCTATGTTCCATTGTCTGGAAAAACTATAGGCTATTTATCAATTACCTAAAGAAGGATATCTTGGTTGCTTACAAGTCTTGGCTATTAAGAATAAGGCTGCTACAAATATTGTTTTATGGGCATACATTTTCAAATCATGTGGGCATATACCACAAATTGTGGTTGTTGGATCACACGGTAAGAGTATGTTCCGTTTTGCAAGAAACTGCCAAGCGAAAAAGTAGCTGTACCATTTTTCACTTCCATCAATGATGAATAAAAATTCATTTTTTTCTTTTTGACATTCATACAAGATTTCAGAATTAAAGTACATTAATCTATTTAACTGAGTAAGGCTAGTTTTTGCTATGTTTATGGTATGATTCTTTTTAGAATGAGCTAGACGTACCTCACCTATGGAATCATCATGATCTGAAACTTTAGAGAAATATTCTTACCACTAAAATATCTTTAAATATTAGAAGTCAACTATAAGTTTCCAATTTAAATTTAGGTAATTTTTGGCAATTTATATTTTTCTAAATTCATATCAATTTTATTTACATTTTCAAATGTACATTATAAAGACCAGTCTTCTTAATATCTTTATCAGTAATATTCTTCTTTATGGTATAATCTCTTTCTTTTCTTTTCTTTCTTTATTATTTTTACTTGTTTTCATCATCACTTCTGCAGGAGTGTCTTAGCGATATTTTCGTAAAAACAAATCTTGGTGAAATTTTTCTATTTTTTTCTCTATACTATTACTTTATGTTCTTCTCATTTCTTTGAATTTGTTTCCTGGAACTTGAATTTCTGGAAATTATTCTCCTATAGATTTAAATCCTCATTGCTTTGTAATTAATCTTTCATTCCTTCCTCTTTCTTAATGAAAATATTTCATTTTATAAATATCTTTATGTGCTTCTTACAAACTTTGACACATACATAGCTCGATATATAATATGTAATTTTCTTTCATGTCTGAATATTTTGTAATTTCCCTCATTATATATTATTTTTTAATGTTATTAAGTAGCTTATGGTCTACTTTCCGAATATATAAAAATACAAAAATGATATATAGAAATAAAAAATTGTAAAATGTATTCATGATTTCATTTATAGACTTTAGAACATAGTATTATGATGTTAATTATTTGTAACTTATATAAGCACTCTTTGCTGGATAATATGTCACTGGATACTATGATTATTCCATTTGTAGTTCTAAAAATTGCTTTTATTTTTTTGTTTAAAGAATATTATTGATAGTGTTGTAGACTGTCCCTGTTTCATAGATACAGGAGACAGTCTACCAAGTTTCATATCCCACTTGCATCTTTAATTTATGATTAAGGTTCTCATTTACCAGCAAAGATAATAACTATTACAATTTTAGAGGGCTATCATGGGGAGCAAATCAGTTAGTATGTGGTAAATACTGGTAAGTAGTCTTACTTATGATTATTATAAAACATATTGCTATCCTCCAATAGAAACTAGCTGTTAGTACATATAAGAGTATGCAAGTCATTTATTTTCTTGATTTTCTTGATAGCAAAAACTGAAAAAAAAGTAGATTTTTAATTGCAGTCCTCAGAATTAGATGATTGAATTATTCATAATCTTTGAGTCTTTCCTTTATTATTGATCTAAGCACTGTTTAATTTTGTTTACCTGTATTTCTGTATGCTATATTAAAATAATATTTTTGAGTTCTGTCTATAGTCATAAAGTATTTAGTATCTCTCCTCTTTGTAGACATTTAGGATGTTCATCTAATTTTTTTCATATTATATATCATTTGCCATTATACCAAATTGCTGCATATGTTTATGAATAGTCTCTCAGAATGAGTTTTCCTAAGTAGAATTGTTAAGTAAAATTGCATGAAAATTTTCAGAGCCTCTGATAAATATTTCTAAGTTGAAGTAAAGTAAGTTTCTAGCAATTAACATGCCTGTCAGCTGTGATTTCTCACAGTGCTCATTTCTCCTCACCTTCCACCTGGTGAATTAGATTTTTTAAATTCTTTTCAAAATCAACAGGCAAAAAATTAGTTTGCATTCTTTCTAAAATTGCATTTTTGATTGCTAGTGAGTTTGAATATTTATGCCTATGTCCATATGCCATTTGTATTTACTTTAGTAAATGGCTTATTATAGGCTTTGTTAATAATTCCAGTTGTGTTTTCATCTTCTGATTAGTAATTTTAAGAGTACTTTGTAAAAACCCCATTCTCTATCAGATATGCTCCATTTATTTATATATTTATTTTCATTTTAAATTTTACTACATTAATTTTTGAATTTTAGATTTTTATTTGGAGTAGCAAGATTTATCATATTCTCTTAATATCTGTTCTCTAATCTTAGATGTGCTTATGATGTGGTGATTTAAGCATATGTCACTTCATTTTTCTTTTGTAAGACTTGAAAAATTGTCTTTTGTAACTTTCTTTTCATGCTTTACATAAATTTTTTATATTTGTAACTGTGTGCTTTGTTTTTGTTTTAAAAAATGATCTTATTTTTAATGAAAACAACTTCCAGAATAATTTCATGTCATTTTTACTAAAATATACAAATACTGTTGACCTTCTAATATATATACATATCTTACCATATATATATATGGTAAATATATATATATATAATATGTATAATATATTAAATATATAATGTGTTGTTTTATATATATTATTATAATTTATTATATACAATATATTAGATATATATATAATATATATATTACCATACCTTTTAAAATCACCTAGCAATTTCTAAAGGGGTTCAAATTATTTATTGGATGTTCCAGAAAAATGGGCACAACTTAGTGACTAGGCAACTACAAAAATATATAATATTATAGCCTCTACATATAATTAATATTGAGTTACCTCATTGAAAATCACAATTTAAAAAATTTTATTTTCCCTCTTTTTGTTACAGAATAAGAGTTGTAAGATCTGTCAAAGTACTAAAAGTTCTTTTGATCATTGAAAAAATGGAGATTACAGAACGTAACTCCAGAGATTCTGATTCATTGGTTCTGCTGGCAAGGTACCCAAGACTTAAGTTTTTAATGCTCCACTAGGGAAGTCACTGAGTTATGCCTTCTAGAATAGTATTATGCAATAGAATTTTCCTTGTTCCTGAATTTAGGTTACTTTCATCTCACCATGGAATGCTTTATTTAATGTACTTCATTATTTAAATAAAATTGGTAATTTTTAAAAGTCCCACTGAAATACAAATATGATGCTTAAGTATTTGATTAGCAATAGCTTATGTAACCTATCCTTCCAACTGAAAGTTTTATTAATAAAAAATAGAAGATACAAATACAGAAGAAAAGACTTGTATCAATAAACAAACTAGCATAAGAATCTAGATGAAATCATCAATTGTTATAAAAAAATTAACAATTGAAATTTTTTTCTGATGATGTTTCACTGGTTAAATAGAAATTATATCAAAATTTAGAAAGTAGGAGAAAGATGTATCAATGGTTAATTGACATATAACCTCTCTTGCTATCCCAAATCCCTAAAAAGAGAAAAGAAAATCACTCAGCTGTGTCGGACTCTTTGTGACCACATGGATTATACAAGTCCATGGAATTCTTCAGGCCCGAATACTGGAGTAGGTAGCAGTTCCCTTCCCGAGGGGATCTTCCCAACCCAGGGATAGAACCCAGGTCTCCCCCATTGCTGGTGGATTCTTTACCATCTGAGGCACCAGAGAAGTTCATTAAAAAGAGGGGAAAGAGATATATTTCTGAAATATTAAAAATCACCAGTTATAGTAGTTCATTGAGCTTTAAGGGAATTAATAGGTTTTTCACCTTTTTCTCTGATCAATCTGACTAAAATAATTCCCTTTCACTTTCAGTAACACAAAAACATGTATGCAAGAGGCATTTAGTATTTATTTAGTATTAGTATTTATATTAGCATTCCATTAATAATCATTCTAGAAGCTTTAGCACAGATTTTTACTTTCCAAGTATTTAAAAAATAGTTTAATTACTTTTATTAAAATCCCATCACTGATATTCAGTTTCCCATGTATTCACACATCAAAACATTTTAAACACATAAAATTAAATTTCTATTATATTTAAATGTGACTGTTCAAAATAGTAACTACTAACTACTCAGGCTAGCTTGATAGATGAGATTTGTTGAAACTCTCTTACATAAAAGCAAAGGTGATTTTTTTATTGTTGTTGTTCCCAATCTGTTTCTGAGATCTTTTTTATATTCTTCTATGTTGTGCCAGAACTCAAAGAAGCATTAGAAATCATCTCATTCAACTCCATAAATTAAATATCAAAGAGCTAGTGACTCAAAGAGCAGAAATGATTTGTCCAGGCCTTTCCATCCAAACGAGGGAGGCAAAAAGCAGAATTCAATCTTCTATCACTCAAATACTTGTTCTTCCCACTATTTAACTATGCCTCCTACAGAAATAGACAACACAAAAATAGGAACAAAAACCATGCTTTAGATCTTGTAATCATAACCTGTGGCATTATATATAATATCTTAATGCATACCAATCAAACAAAAACTCTATCCCTTCATATATTCCTGGTCACCAAATTCTGGACCAAACCATGCATTTGTTTTTCTGACTTATTATTGAGAAAGAGCAAGTTCACCACTATGTATTTTTCTCAGTATAATATTTTAACTGATGACATACATGAATTATCTCATCTCTGGTTCCTCTGCCTTTCCTAAACCCAGTTTGTACATCTGGAAGTTCTTAGTTCACACCCTGCTGAGGACTAGCTAGAAGGACTTTGAGCACTACAATACTAGCATATGAAATGAGCACAATTGCACAGTAATTTGAACATTTTTGGCATTGCCCTTCTTTGGTATTGGAATGAAAACTGACCTTATCCAGTCCTGTGGCCACTGCTGAGTCGCTGACATATTGAGTGCAGCACCCCTGGTGGCTTAAATGGTAAAAAAAATCTGCCTGCAATGCGGGAGATCCGGGTTTGATCCCTGGGTCAGGAAGATCCCCTGGAGAAGGAAATGGCAACCCACTCCAGTATTCTTCCCGGGAGAATTCCACGGATGGTGGAATCTGGCAGGCCACAGTCCATAGGGTCGCAAAGAGTTGGACACGACTGAGTGTCTTCACTTTCTTTTCTTTGAGTGCAACACTTTAACAGTATCATCTCTTAGAGTTTGAAATAGCTCAGCTGGAATTCTACCACCTCCACTAGCTTTGTTCATGGTAACGCTTCCTACGGCCCACTTGACCACACTCCAGGATGTCTGGCTCTAGGTGAGTGACCACACCATCATAGTTATCTGAATAATTAAGACCTTTCATGTAGAGTTCATCTGTGTATTCTTGCCACCTCTTTTTCCCACCTCAGTCGACACCTTCAAATAACTGTCTGATTTGAGTCAAGTGGTTTAGTGGATACAGGATGGGCTTTGGAATGAGTCAAAACTAAATTTTCAGTATTGTATCTGAATCTATACCTATATGAACTTGGGCAAGTTGTACAGCCCATATAAATCTCTGTTTCTTCCTTCCTAATTAGCCAGTCTTTTGGATCAAGATCAATATGTGAATGATGCAAAGAAAGAAATGGGGAGCAGAAATATTGAACTCATAAACCAAAAATATGTGTTCCATTAGGGGCTGATAGTGTAACTTTGTATATGGATCTCCACTTCTCCAAAATAGTGGATTTTTAAGAATCTTGACGGAATCAGATGAGATACTGTGTAAGAAATGATTGAGGGGGTATAAATAAAAATGGTGGAGTAAGAAGATCCTTAGTTCACTTCTTTCTGTGGACACAAAACAATAATTCCACATAAAATAGCTATCTCTGAGAATGAACCGAAGACTAGCAGAACAGATTTTCTACAACTAAGGATATATAAAAAAGGCCACATCAAGACATGTAGAAGGGTAGAGACAGGGTCTAGTCAGAACACACAGCCCTGGTGCAGGGACCTAAAAATTAGAGAGAGATCAGAAAAACATATGTTCCTCCTGAGTAGTGAAGGGTTTGAGCCCCTCTTCAGGCTCCCAAGCCCAGGGGACCTGCACTGGAAAGACAAGCCTCCATAGTATCTGGCTTAGAAAACGATTGGTTTATGTCCTGTAGAGCTGGAGGGCTGTGGGAAATCAAGACTCTGTTCTTGTAAGGCTTTCACACAAACTCACTTGCTCCAAGTCTCAGTGAAGAGCCAGCAGCTTGGAAAATGCCTGGGTCACATGAGAATAGGATTAATTGATCAATTTTATGGTATGTGCCGGGGGCAAGGATCTGGTAGAAGTTTCTTTGGGGATAGAAGCATTGGCAGGCACTTTCTTTTTGTCTGACTCTGACTGGCACAATTTCTGTCACTTTCCATCAACCTAGCTAGACACCTTGTACCCTGCCCTGGCATTCTCCTAAGGAACTACCCTATCCAAACCTTCTGTCCTGACTAGCCCCTCTGAAATTACTTCCATCCTGCCTTACCAGGTGGGCAGCTCCAGAAAGGATTAGCATGATATATTCAACATACTGAAAGTAAGGAACTTAAAACCAAGAAAAACCTACCCAGCAAGGTTTCCATTCAGAATGGAAGAAGAGATACTGTCCCAGACAAGCCAAAGCTAAAGAAGTTTATCACCACTAAATCAGCTTTAAAAGAAATGTTCAGGGACTTATTTAAATGGAAAAGAAAGACTGTAACTAGAAACAAGAAAATTATCAAAGAAAAAAATCCCACTGGTGAAGACAAATATACTGAAAAGGTGGTGGAGCAGCTACCAGTAGAGCAAGTATGAAAGTCAAAAGACAAAAGCAGTAAAATTAACTAAAACTACAATAATTAGTTAAGTGATACACAAAATAAAAAGATATAAAATGTGACAATAAAAACATAAAACTTGGGTGGGAAAGTTACAATGTAGTGCCTTTAGAATGTGTTCAAACTTAAAAACTCATCAATTTAAAATAGACTGCTAACTACATAGGTTGTTATATATGAACATTACAGTTAATCACAAACCAAAAACCTATAACAGACACACAAAAAATGAATAGAAAGGAGTATAAACCTAACACTAAAGAAAGTCATCAAATAACAGGGGAAGAGAACAAAAAAGGAAAGGAACAGAGAATTAAAGAAACAATCAGAAAACAATGAACAAAATGGCAAGAAACTTACAGATTATTACTTAAATACAGATAGACTAAATGCTCTCATCAAAATATGGGAATTGTAGTTCTTATCTGAAATTTACATGAACCAAACTAAAGAAATATTTAAAAGCATATGTTACTGAAGCTGAAACAAGAAGAAATAAGGAACAGGATTAGCTTACTGTGTATTAAAAAGTTTAAATTATTATTTCAGACAAAATGCCCACACACAAACACACCCTCCCACATACAAGTATAGGGCCTTGGCAGTTTAGTTGGAGATTTGTACCAAATATTTATGAAAAACAAAACCTGCTTTGCATAGTTGTTCCAAAAAATAGAATGACAGAACAATCCTTACTCAACAACAACAACAAAAACACAGCAAAAGATTCACACAGCATAAAATATTCACCCATATTGTAGGAATTCTACATATTAACATATTTTTTTTAGAATTCCTATTATAAAAATGATATAAAAGGGGTGGAAAAATCCAAGACTATAATTTCTATTATATTATATTCTTTATTTCATGTTTAGTCTCCATTTTCTTTAAGTGTTTGTACCTATAAAATGCCCAGGAAAAAAATAAAAGAAGTAACATTAATTGAGTGCCTTTATGATTCAAATACTGTTGGGTTATTTAAATTCAATATTGTATTTACTTAATATAATATATCAATGTGGGTATCATTACTTCTTTTAATAATATGAATATTTATGGGTTTTTAATTTATGAAGTATCATAAAAATGTTCAAAATAATAATAACCTATAAAATTTTGATACACATTAGCACAGTTTAAATTCTGGCATAAAACGATCTTATGTACCTATAAGAGGGGTATTGAAATAGATGATAATTTTTTTACAAAACTAACACATGCAACAGTATTTTTGTAGAAAGAGAAACTTAAATGAGAGTAAGTACAGAATTGTTAAATAGTAGGATTTCCTGCATTGATAAATTTAACTGTGTTCTATAATCAATGTTAGCAATACATTTAAAAAGAAAGTGAAGTGTGTTACTAACCAGGTAGAAGAAAATTTCTACAAAATATATACCTACTACATTGTTTATTAACTAAATTAAACAATAAAAATAAAGCAATTACAGCATCTACATCCACTTACCACTGCTTATCTCACAATCATTGTGATTTACTAATAAATTATACTGCAATCACCAAAGCAAAACTAAATTTTCATAAACAAATATAAATCACTTATTCTTTTTAATTTGACAAAGAGGTTGATATACTAAAGTAATGTCAAGATTTTACACAGGTGTCTCATATCTTCTACTTCAGATTTAAAAATCACTCAGTCCACAATAGCTGATTGTCAATAAACATTAGTAAAAGCACTATAATTATGATTTTCAAATCCCATTAAAAACATAATTATTTCAATCTTGTGAAATTACTGCAATGCTATAGAGACTCAGCCATATGTGTAGAAATGTGCTACACAGAGTGATGGGTAAGGTGACTCATCCATTCCTTCTTTGGCACACCATCATGGGGTACTATTTGTAAGTCAGAAGCAGAGCTAAATACTGATTTATAAGGGTGAGTAAACTATTTTCTGATTATAAATATGACTTGTTTCATATCAGCTGCTCAAAAAATATCTGCTGCATGAATAATTATACCCAGACATTGTGGTCAGCAAAATAAGTCCAAATTAGACACTTCATTAAGCCAATATTTTAACACGCATGAAATATACTAACAAGACAAATAAATAACATGAGTATAGAACAGAAAAGGATGTAAATAGTTTTGATGGGAATTGTGAAGCTATAAGGGGAAAAAAATCAAATACTGTATTACAGAATTATTCTACTTAATCAATAAGAATGTATTAATTCACACATTCACTTTTTTGACAAACACATGCTAAGCATATAAACATAGGCACATAGGCACTGTCCTGAGCAAGTATAACGTATGGTGACTATAAAGTGATGAGTAATAACATAAATATGTGACCTGACCTAATGGAATGTATAATAAGGAAGGGTATAGCACAATACTGTAAATCAATTATACCCCAACAGAAATTTAAGAAACAAATTAATTTTGATTAACCTAAAAAATAAGGAAGGGTAAAACATGCAAAAATCACTCAAATATACAGTTATATAATGCTAAAATAAGTTAAGGTAGGGGGACAAGAAAGTGAGAAGGCTTAATGGGCTTTGCAGACAAAATGATTGATCCACAAGGTAATAAAAGTGGTAAAAAAAAAAACACGTTTTGAATTCTAGGTTCCTGACCAAGTGTCAGGTTCATGTAAATCCATGGCTAATTCATTTCAATGTATGACAAAAACTACTGTAATGATGTAAAGTAATTAGCCTCCAACTAATAAAAATAAATGGAAAAAATAAATAAATAAATAATAAAATAAAAAACAGAAAGAGATTAAAAAAAAAAGATGAGTAATGGTAGAAAATGTTAGAGAGAAGAGCAGAAATTAAACCATTATTTGTCACATATTCCATATTAAAGTGTTTAATTTGGAAATGAGGGTGGGTTTAAATAATTCAACCTTTAAATAGGATTTTTGGAAGAAACCAATAGACCATGAGAAATATTTAGACATTTAGACCAAGCAACCTTGAAAATTTTTTCTTTTACAGACTCTTCTGTCAGTCCATGCAAACTAAAAGGTAAAGCAGACTTTATTTAGAGTTGTCAGTGGTAAAAATAAAGCAGCCAATAACCAAAAGTGTGTCCCATTGATAGGGAGCAGGGATGTTCTGACTTTGACTCCAGTATGATGTATAGCCCAGACTGATAAAACAATACCTAGAATATGTTTGTAAAGCAGTAAGAATATGGAATATAAGTTTTCAAAGTCCTTTACAGTAAATGTAAACAGCTTTGTTGTTTTCATCATGGACCAGCCATTTTCTCTAAGAATAAATGGAAAGTTCTCATTTATGCTCATAGGTTCAGTTCAGTTCAGTCGCTCAGTAGTGTCTGACTCTTTGCAATCCCATGGACTGCAGTACGCCAGTTTTCCCTGTCCGTCACCAATTCCCAGAGCTTACTCAAACTCAAGTCCATTGAGCAGGTGATGCTATGCAACCATCAAATCCTCTGTTGTCTCCTCCTCCTCCCATCTTCAGTCTTTCCCAGTATCAGGGTCTTTTCCAGGGAGTCAGTTCTTCGCATCAGGTGGCCAAAGTATTGGAGTTTCAGCTTCAACATCAGTCTTTCCAATGAATATTCAGGACTGATCTCCTTTAGGATGGACTTGTTGGATCTCCTTGCTGTCCAAGAGACTCTCAAGAGTCTTCTCTAACACCACAGTTCAAAAGCATCAATTCTTTGGCACTCAACTTTCTTTATAGTCCAACAGTCACTTCCATACATGACTACTGGAAAAACTATAGCTTTGACTAGACAGACCTTTGTTGGCAAAGTAATGTCTCTGTTTTTTAATATGCTGTCTATGTTGGTCATAACTTTTCTTCCAAGGAGCACGTGTCTTTTAATTTCATGGCTGCAATCATCATCTGCAGTGATTTTGGAGCCCAAAAAAAATAGTCTGCCACTCTCTCCATTGTTTCCCATCTATTTGCCATGAAGTGATGGAACAGAATGCCATGATTTTAGTTTTCTGAATGTTGAATTTTAAGCCAACTTTTTCACCCTCCTCTTTCACTTTCATCAAGGCTCTTTAGTTCTTCTTCACTTTCTGCCGTAAGGCTGCTGTCATCTACATATCTGAGGTGATTGATATTTCTCCCGGAAATCTTGATTCCAGCTTGTGCTTCATCTAGCCCAGCATTTTGCATGATGTTCTCTGCATATAAGTTAAATAAGCAGGGTGACAATATACAGCCTTGATGTACTCCTTTCCTGATTTGGAACCAGTCTGTTGTTCCATGTCCAGTTCTAACTGTTGCTTCCTGACCTGCATAAAGATTTCTCAGGAGGCAGATCAGGTGGTCCAGTATTTCCATCTCTTGAAGAATTTTCCAGTTTGTTGTGATCCACACAGTCAAAGGCTTTGGTGTAGTCAATAAAGCAGAAGTAGATGTTTTTCTAGAACTCTTGCTTTTTTGATGATACAACGGATGTTGGCAATTTGATCTCTGGTTCCCCTTCCTTTTCTAAATCAGCTTGAACATCTGGAATTTCATGGTTCACAAACTACTGAAGCCTGTCTTGGAGGATTTTGAGCATTACTTTGCTAGTGTGTGAGATGAGTGCAATTGTGTGGTAGTTTGAACATTCTTTGGCATTGCCTTTCTTTGGGATTGGAATGAAAATTGACCTTTTCCAGCCCTGTGGCCACTGCTGAGTTTTAACTGAGAAGTTTAATTGGATAAGCACAATTCCAAGGATCTGCTAAACTTTATTGCTATTCACAGAATATTTCAACTTAGAAATATATAGGCTCTTCTCAGTTGAAGAAATTGAGGCATGGAGAAAGTAAAGTAAAAGTGAAGTCGCTCAGTCATGTCTGACTCTGTGCAACCCCGTGGACTGTTCCCCACCAGGCTCCTCCATCCATGGGATTCTCCAGGCAAGAGTACTAGAGTGGGTTGCCATTTCCTTCTCCAGGGGATCTTCCCAACTCAGAGATCAAACCCTGGTCTCCCGCATTGCAGGCAGACGCTTTACCCTCTGCCACCAGGGAAGCCAATTTACTCAGAATCAAACAGAAAAATCACTGACTCTGGAATAAAAGATAGGTTTCCATATGTATCAACTGCCTGTTGGAAGATTAGATCCTGAATAAAATAAAAACAAACCAGATTTTATTCCTATTTTAGAAACATACATTAGAAGTTCAACTTCCAAGGAACATAAAGAATAACTCTTACAAAGAAATGACTTGGAAAATAGAAACAGCTCTTTTTCAGGAACCATAAGATCTTTGGTCTTTTTAGTTTCAGTTTATCCTTGTAACACTAGGTACGTTCTTTCAAATCATCCATGCTTTTTGCATGATGGGAATGAGCCATAAAAAAACAAATAAATAAATATATTGTTGACTTTCGTTGGCAAAGCTGACAAAGGTCCATCTAATCAAAGCTATGGTTTTTCCAGTAGTCATGTATGCATGTGAGAGTTGGACTATAAAGAAAGCTGAGCGCTGAAGAATTAATGGTTTTGAACTGTGGTGTTGGATAAAACTCTTGAGAGTCCCTTGGACTGCAAGGAGATCAAACCAGTCCATCCTAAAGGAAATCAGACCTGAATATTCATTGGAAGGATGGATGCTGAGGCTGAGACTCCAATACTTTGACCACCTCATGTAAAGAACTGACTCCTTGGAAAAAACACTGATGTTGGAAAAGATTGAAGGCAGAAGGAGAAGGAGAAAAGAGAGGATGAGATGGTTGGATGGCATTACCGACTCAAGGGACATGAGTTTGAGTAAGCTCCAGGAGTTGGTGATGGACAGGAAAGCCTGGTGTGCTGCACTCCATGGGATCACAAAGAGTCAGATATGACTGAGTGACTGAACTGAACTGACAGTTGACCTTTGAACTGTTGAACTTTCAACTGACAGTTGACTTGAGGGTTAAGATCACCTACCCTCCACAGAGTTGAAAATCTTACATTTGGCTTTCTGTATACAAGGTTCTAATCCACAGATTCACACAACCATATTGTGCAGTTCTCAATATTTACTATTGAAACAAATCTGTGGATGACTGGGCTCAATTCAAACCTATGTCGTTCAAGGGTCAACTGTATACACATATGTGTGTGTGTGTGTGCATGTGTGTGTGTACACACACACACATATATCCCTAAAATGGTGGTTAGCTTTATATATATTTTTACATATATGTTTTATATGTGCATATATAGCAATATATGTAATGCTAAATATCATTTTATGATACTTATATCCACTTAACCATGTACCTACTTATATTATTTAACTTTTATAAAATCATGGCAAATGAAGCACATGTAATGCCACTGAAATATTTGGAGCACATTAGTGATAGAATCTCATTGAAGATTAAACATCAAGTGATCTAAGGTGTTGATGATACACTCTGTGTGTTGGGGTGATAGCTGGCAAAAACACAATCAAAGTGACAAGCCAGGAAGCCAGGGCAATAACCCACTAGACAAATAATGGTCCTTAGATGAATGTGGTAGAGTGGAAGTGATACCATATTGTTGAATGGTTAAGGTTTCAATGTTTTGAAAACAATGCTGACAAATGTAGTTGATGGACTGGCAGCATCTCCTTAAAGGGTAAACCTCCTTTCTAAGCCTTCTCGTAGCTATGCTAAAATGTGAAGCATGCAGTATTGGAGCCAAGTGGTCCTGTACCACATCCAAGCTTCTCCACTTCTCCTGTAGAAACTTAAGTCTCTGGTGTTCAGTTATTTTGCATGTAAAATTTGAAAGGTATTTTCATTATCATAGAGTTTTCGTGAATTAAATGAAATTATGTATAAACAAGTGCTTTAAGCCCCTTTTCACAAAAAACAAGCAATATTTATTAGGTTCTTAGCATGCACCAGACAGTGTACACATGCCTCACATAAAATTAAATCCTCAAACTCTATAAGGAAGTTTCTGCAATTATCTCTTATTTTATCCCCGAAGAAGCCAAGGCTTTAAGATTTTGATTAACTTGTCTAAGACCCTACAAATTATATATGGTATAACTAGAGACATATAACACTCTACACATGGTAACATTCAATGTTATAGTCCCATTTTATTTAAAATATAAAAATCAATGGAAAAAGCAGTACATTTGAAAGGCAAGAGATATGTAGCCACAGAACAATTACACAACACCAAGTGTTTCAGAACTAGTCATAGGCTTGAGAAGCCATTTATTTCTCAAACTCATGTCTAGTACTTCACAAAGAAGACATTACCAAAGAAATCTTACTGATCCCAAAGTTCATTTTCTGACCATGTTTAAATGCATCCAGAAGGAATGTGGACATCATTCAAGCAACACACATAGAGAAGAGTAAGGTCCTTGCCAAGGGTCTTGGAAAGTTAAAGAGAATTTTATCCAGCAGAGACTTCTGATAGAAATTAACTGATTATTTTGCAATGCCACTGATTCTACTCATTCTAGGAGAAGGCATATGAATTCATTCTGAGAAGACAAAGTTCATAGTTTGCATCATTTTCATTCAGAAATGTTTTTAATAATTGTTGTCATTGTTGTCCAGCCGCTCAGTCATGTCCGACTTTGCGACCCCATGGAATGCAGCACGCTAGGCTTCCCTGTCCTTCACCATCTCCCAGAGCTTGCTCAAACTCACATCCATCGAGTCGATGGTGCCATCCAACCATCTAGTCCTTTGTCATCCCCTTTTCCTCCTGTCCTCAGTCCTCCCAGCATCAGGGTCTTTTCTAATGAGTTGGCTCTTCGTATCAGGTGGCCAAAGTATTGGCGCTTCAGCTTCAGCATCAGTCCTTCCAATGAACATTCAGGATTGATTTCCTTTAGAATGGACTGGTTTGATCTCCTTGCAGTCCAAGGGACTCTCGAGAGTTTGTTAATTTTTTTAATAATAGTAAAGAGTAAGGCCTGACAGAGAAGGTCATTAAAAAGACGAAGAAGTGAACTTCAATTTGGTTAGGTGGCACAGTAGTAAAAGCATCTGCCTGCCAAGGCAGGAGACACAAGAGATGAGGATTTAACTCCTGGATTGAAAGATTGACGGAAGGAGGAAATAGCAACTTACTCCAGTATTCTAGCTTGAAAAATTCCATGGACAAAGGAGCCTGACAAGCAACAGCCCATGCGGTTTTAAGAGTCAGACACGACTGAACAACTGAGCACACATGCACACGAGAGACATAGGGTGGATTCAATGTTGAACCATAGAGAGAGTTTTGGTACATAAGATAAGGAGACAGTGCCTTAAATATAATATAGATATTTCCCATTAAAATTAGTATTTCTTTGAAATTCCATGTGGCAAAACCAATACTGTGAACTAAATCTAAGCTGATGACAATGCAAGAAGAATACTCCAAGCTGAGGGCTTCAGATCTCACATAAATAAATCAATAACTTCTTTGTTTTGGTTTCCTCTCTCCCCATCAGTACACATAAAGGAAAGCCTAACCAGAAGAGAAGGCATAAATAGTAGTAAACTTAGAAATAAGTGTATATAATTGTGCTTGTGTATATACACATGCACGTATGCATTTAGATGTATATTTAGTACATATATAATTATATATACATATGAACATTAATATTTAATCAAGGTATGCTTATATCAATTGTGACATTCATTCATAATTCATAGCATATTTTGTGTGCAAATATATGGTAACTCAATGAAAAACTATTTATTTCAAGAAAAGCAACAACACTTTAATCTAGGGATAAACCTTAGCTTTTTTATGGCAAAGTAAATTAAAAGCTTTGCTCGAGACAATCCTCATAAGTAGCTATTATCATAAACTATGCTGACTTTCTGATAAGGCAGAAAAATGGAAAAAAAATAGATAAATGAGAGAGAAACTAAATCTTTCCAAACTCCACAGAAATACTGAAATGCTCATTATAACAAGAACAACAAAAATTAAAACCTCCAATAACCCCAGTGGAAATAAAATGATGAGAATAATTGAACACACATCATGATCTCATTATCTGGCATTGAAAATGTAATCAGCATTGTATGAGCTTTATATATTTTATTTGTAAACAAAGTTAAAATGAAAATTGAGACTGGTTTCTGGACACTATATGTCAAGGAAATTTTAATAGTTATACAAAAAAAATGGAAATAAACACGTCTGCCTTCATCTCCTATCTTACATTATGCAGGTAGAAATAATCATTTGTATATTCATCTAACAGCTGACTTGCAAATTCCATGAGAAGAAATACTGTTGGCAGACTCCATGTGCTTGCTGACCACCCCTCATACACACACATACACAATTCTGTCTGCTGCATAATCAAGGTTAGCCCTGAGAATGTGTCCTGCTGAGAGACTCTCCCAGGTCACAGGCAATGAGTGGAACTCACTGAGGAAAACAGATGTGCTTTCTTCCTACCACCAAGTGCTCTGTCCATGCAAAAATCTCAAGTCTAGCCACAAAAGAACACTGAGAGAGCATGAAAGAAGTGCTTAAATGTCATATTTACTGTCATATATATAGATACAGTGCACACATACATTGATATAAATAGATAGACATACAGATATGAAAAATATGTACATATTTTTAATTTGGGATATGTCTTAAGTACAAGCAAACACAAATATTCATACAGTCCTTAGCGGGAAGGGATTGTGGGCCAGGTGTTAACTTCTGCTTAACAGATTTTCAGACTATTGGATGCAGATATCCTAGTTGACTTGTGATATTTATGACAGAATTGTCCCCCTCAATTTCTCAAATAAGACTTTTTTTTTTCCATTTATTTTTATTAGTTGGAGGCTAATTACTTTACATCATTGCAGTAGTTTTTATCATACATTGAAATGAATTAGCCATGGATTTACATGTATTCCCCATCCCGGTCCCCCCTCCCACCTCCCTCTCCACCCGATCCCTCTGGGTTTTCCCAGTGCACCAGGCCCGAGCACTTGTCTCATGCACCCAACCTGGGCTGGTGATCTGTTTCACCCTAGATAATATACATGTTTCAATGCTGTTATCAAATAAGACTTTTAAAAGACACCTGCAAATTCAGAATAAATATTGTGATTTGGAAACATCACTTTCCTTCCAGAGTCCTGCTGAAATAAGCAAAAGGATCATAAAATATGAAACTTTTCATTAGCTACATATCTGGGCACCACACATACAGCAGAGATTTTAAGCCTTTCCTACCTGAAGGAAAAATAAGTTGTGAAGAAGGAGAGAACACTCAGCTATTCGATGCAAATAAAAAGCAGTTTCCCTAAGAAGAAAAAAGAGACTATTTCCCACAACTATACTATAATTAGGAATGGAAGGCTGGCACTAATAATACAAGGACCCTTTCAAGGTCTTTGGAGAGGACACTAACACTGTTATGAGCAGGACATGAGATGCCGCCAGAGGCCTTTATCAGCTGATTCTTGGTGAACATATTTGTGATGCCCACCATCATCCTCACCTGGTATTCATGCCCTTATGTGTTTCTCTCCCATTAAGTGTTGGTTGGATCTGCCACTTGTAAAGATGACAAGATATATGTGATCTTGTTACATAAAACTGAAGCACCTGTCTGGTTGGAATCTTTCTCTTTCTCTCTGTGGCTGGCAGAAAGGAGGCTGGTAGACATGGTAGGAAACCCTACATGGCAAGGAATTTCAGGGGACATCTAGAAACTGGGGGTCTGGCTGACAGCCAGCAAAAACCAGAAACTCTCAGTAATGCAGCCACTAGGAACCAAATACTGCAAACAATCACACAAGAAGAAAAGCAGGTTCTTCCCCAGTCAACATTCAGAGGCACAGCATTAATGTCACCAGTTTAGGTGGTCATAACAAATAGTTTGAGAGCTTGACTGCTCTTGAAACTTCACAGAAAAGGCACAGTTGCAGCATTAAAACCTCAAATAATTTTGAAATGATACTAAAATTTACTTGGGATGTACTGATGAATTTACAAGTAATCTCTACCTCTATTTATCTATATGAATAGAAAAATTCTTGGAACATATACACTACCAGTTGATTATGCTTCTCTCTGTGGTATGAATGTAAGTGATTTTTCCATTTGCTTTTGTATTTTTTTTACCAAATTGAAAGGTACATATTTCTTTTGGGGGTTCCCTATCTCCCCCTCCCTTTTTAAAAGTTTTTAAGATAAAATTCCTTCTTTGTGATAAACGTTTTGTGGGTCTTTACAAATGCATGTGTCATATATCATGGCCTTTTGTAGTCAACACATTCCTACAACTTCAAGCTCTGGCAGCCACTTATCTGTTTTCATCCCTTTCATGTTCATTTTGCCTGAACAGAAATGCTGCTGGGATCTGGGGACTGTAACTTAGTAAAAGACCTTTATGCTTCAACTCTGGTGTTCATGAATAAGTAAACTTTTCTTTTTTACTGTTAAAAAGTAGTCTACTTTATAGATGTACCATAGTGTTTTTAACCCATCTTACTTAGATGGACATCTGAATACTTACAAGCTCCCCCTTTTAAAATTTTTCTTTATTTGTTTTCGTTTGGCTACACTGGGTCTTTGCTGCTGCATGCAGGCTTTCTCTAGTGGAGAGTGGGGGCTCCTCTAGTTGCAGTGTTCGGGCTCCCCATTGCAGTGGCTCCTCATTGTGGGGCACGGGCTCGAGAGCTCAGGGCCTTCAGTAGTTGTGGCTTGAGGGCTCGCGGGCACTGGCTCAGTAGTTGTGGTGTACAGGCTTAGCTGCTCTGTTTCATGTGGAATCTTCCGGGGCCAAGGGTGTCTCCTGCATTCGCAAGCCAGTTCTTTACCACTGAGCCACCAGGAAAGCCTCTGTTTACAAGTTCTCTAATTGTGCAGTAATAAGTTACCACTAACCTAATGCCTTAAAATAGCAGAAATCCTTTAACAGGTGTCAGAAATCCAAAATGGGTCTCATTGAGCTCAAATCATTAGCATTGCTGCAGTTTGCTCTGGAGTCTCTAGGAGAGAATCGCTTTTCTTGTCCTTTCCACTTCTAAAAGCTACCTCCATTGGCCGTGCCCCTCTTCATTTTTTGAAGTCAACAATGTCAAGCTGAATCCATCTCACACTCGCTCTCTGGTTCTGACTTCCAGCTTCTCTTCTGCTTTTATGGACCCTTGTCCATACTGTCAGCCTACCTGGATAATCCAGGATAATTTTCCCACTTTAAAGTCGGTGGATTAGCAAATTTAATTTCATCTGAAACCTTAATACCCCTTTGCCATGTAAATTACCATATTCATTGATTCCAGGGATTAGGATGTAGACATCTTTAGGCAATTATCATTCTATTCACCATAAGGCTGTTTCCAGTTTTTGATGATCATAAATAAAGCTGTGTAAACATAAATTCAGTGAGTCAATACTTATGCATGAGATTTTGTCATATAACCATGATAAAAGATAAATGTGATATTTCTTAAAGTATTAGCTTAAAAGAAAACCCACAAAATTGTCTTCCAAAGTGTCTGTCTCATCTCTAATTCCCATCAGCAGTGCATGAGAGCTGCTCCCGATCCTTATAGACATTTGATATTTCCTGTTTTTAAAATTCTAAAACATTCTGTGTGTAGTGGAATCTTACCGTGATTTTAATTTGCATAATACGAGTGACTAATGAGGAGAAGGCAATGGCAACTGACTCTAGTACTCTTGCCTGGAAAATCCCATGGACGGAGGAGCCTGGTAGGCTGCAGTCCATGGGGTCGCTAAGAGTCGGACACAACTGAGCGACTTCAATTTCACTTTTCACTTTGATGCAGTGGAGAAGGAAATGGCAACCCACTCCAGTGTTCTTGCCTGGAGAATCCCAGGGACAGGGGAGCCTGGTGGGCTGCCGTCTATGGGGTCGCACAGAGTCCGACACGACTGAAGCAACTTAGCAGCAGCAGCAATGACTAATGATATTGATTATCTTTTCATGTGCTTATTTGCCAGACATATATATTGTAAATGTGTGTTCAAAAGTTGTGAATATTCTTTATTGTGCTGTTGGTTTTGTATATTGAGTTCAGGGAGTTTTTATATCTTCTCAGTACAAGTAATTCAACAGATAAGTGATTTGCAAACACTTTCTTCATTCCATAGGTTCTTTTCATTTACATAACAGTGTCTTTCAAAGAGCAAATTTTTTAAAAGTTTGATAGAGTCCAATAAATCAGAATTTTCTTTTATGGATCATGCTTTGATTTCTAAAAATCCTTTAATGAATATTTCAACACAGGTTTCTTCTATGTTTTCTTCAAGGGGATTTATCATTTTATATGTTATATTTTCATCCATTATCTATTTTAAGATTGTGTTTGTTTTGCATGTAAAGCATGAAACAAATTCACCTTTGGAAAAGTTTATTTTTTAATTGAGGTAATATTGGTTTGTAATGTATCAGTTTTATGTACAACTTTGTATTTCTACTGTATACCCCTCAGTATGCTCCCCAACAAAAATTTAGTTTCCATTTGGCACATGTAGTAAATCCCCTTTAACCATTTTGCCCTCCCGCATATGTTTTTGGTTTGGTTTATTTGTTCATTTATTTTTTTGTTTCCTTGTTTGTTTTTATTCTACATATGAGTGAAATCACATATGCTATTTGTCTTGCTACATATGATTTATTTCACTTAGCATAATACCCTCAAGATCCATCCATGCTGTTGCAAAGGGCAAGACTTCATCTTCTTTATGACTGAGTAGTATTTCAGTGTGTTTATGTGTGTATACATATGTGTGCATGTGTATATAGACATAGCTATATACCACATCTTCTTTATACATTCATTGGAATATTTTTTGAGTTGGTATTATCTACTTTTCAAGTGTAGTAGAGTTTACCCTGATACTATGTGGGTGTGGAGGCTATTTTTTTAAGATTTAATGACAAATTTTATTTTATAATATATTGAAAACTTTTCAGACTATCTTTATCCTCTTTAATGAGATTTTAAAGAATATTCTGAGACTCAATTAATTCTACTAGTAAATATGTATTATTAATATATTCTGCTCTGTGTTAATACTGATTATTATTTATAACAGGACCAAGGGATAGTCTCTCTCTTCCAAATTTTTCAAATATTTTATTAAAAAAGATCTACTGAAAATGAAATTTTAGAGTGTAATAAAAAGAATTTTTCAAAAATGAGTAATATATTTGCTAGTATCAATGGCTGAAAGTCTAATTGGACAGTGTACATGTTAGAATCAAAACTGAAACCAATCATCAACATTTGAGCAAAGTTAGACAGAAATTAATAAACATTGGTGAAAAATTACCTTGATAGGAAGAGAATAAAAGTGTGTCTAATATGATACAGAAGAGATTTGGGATTTTTGAAATAGTGGAAAGGAATTGACTAAGCACCAATTTTCTAAGGTGCTGTGATGTGATCGGCAGTTAAACGCTCAAGCAGAAACAGAAGCATAGTCAAAACACTAAGTTACCTCCATTTCACATGAAAAAACAATTTCCTAAGGTACTTAGCAACACCCTAACAACACAATACCAAATAGCAGAAAAATTGATGTTTTAACATTTCTATAGGGTTAAACCTCCTTCTCTTTATTTCTATGATACTAGTAGATTGCTTTAAGTGGATAAAATTCATTCACTTCTTAATTCTATTTGCCATTACTAAAAGAGAAAGCATATTCACACCACTGTTACTCTATAGAAACTCACTGAAAAATATCTCAAGGTTATGTACATGTGGCTCAACCCAGCACAGTGACTGTGAGAGGAAGACACCTTCCTACTTCACATGTGTGCATCCATCAATCATGTGCTATGATGCCAGAGCTATTTTACATCCTTCATATCAAGTAGGAGAATCAAAACATTTCAAACAGGCCAAATTTTATTTCTAATGGTCTCCTGCATTGCAGGCAGATTCTTTACTACCTGAGCCACTAGGGAAGCCCAGTGTATTTCATTACCATAAGTCAAAGTATTAAAGTATTTTGAAGATATTTTAACATTTTTCATTTGTGTGTGAGTACCTGTGAGTGTTTTGGGCTTCTCAGGTGGTGGCTAGTGGTAAAGAACCCATTTACCAATGTTAAGAGATGCAGGCTAGATCCCTGGGTCAGGAAGATCCCCTGGAGGAGGGCAGGGCAACCCACTCCACTGTTCTTGCCTGGAGAATCCCATGGACAAAGGACCCTGGCCGGCTATAGCCCACAGAGTTGCAAAGAGTCAGACACAACTGAAGTGACTTCACACATGCATGCATGCACACAATTATGAGTGTTTCAGGATCTCCACCTTGATTGCTCAGATGCAATCCTTAAAAAAAATATTCAGCAATTGATCACTGAAACTGGGTATTACATACTGCTAAAATAACTGAAAATTATAAAAATTGAAGGTTACTTCTCTGACTCAGTTTGCATCTTTTCTGGGGTTGTCTGTAGAGATCACTCAGTACTTTCATTCCCAATGTGTGGGACTGGCTAAGAAAGTAAGTCAACAGGTATAGGGATAAGTTTCACAAAGAAGTTGAAATAATGTTTCAGAAATGCACATATACACATTCCAGTTACATCAAGCATCTTAACAGCATTTTTGCAACATTCTCTTACTTCCCAATATCAAATGCAAACATTACTTTCACTTTTTTCAATTTTGAGGTAGGTATATATCTGTGACTTGGAAAATGACTACAGAATCCTGAAATGCAGTTGTTCTGATTAATTAAAAGATTTTGCACAGCAAAGGAAACCACTGACAAAGCAAACAGACAACCTACTAAATAGGAGAAAATATTTTAAAATGATATGACCAATAAGGGATTCATACAACAGTTCATACAACTCAACAACAAAACAACTAGATTAAAAATGGGCAAAGGAACTGAAAAGATATTTTTCCAAAAAGGGCATACAGATGACTAACAGGCACGTGAAAAGGTACTCAGCATTGCTAATCATTAGAGAAATGCAAATCAAAACCACAATGAGATATTACCTCACACTTGTCAGGATGCCTATCATCAAAAAGAACACAAATAACAAATGTTGGTGAGGATGGGGAGAAAAGAGAACCTTACACTGTCAGTGGGGATGTAAATTGATACAGCTACTATGCAAAACAGTATGTACATTTCTCAAAAAACAAAAAATAGAACTATCAAATGACTCAAAGATTCTACTACTGGGTATATATCAAAAACAATAATTCAGAAAGATACATGCACTCCCATGTTCACAACATTATTTACAATTGCCAAGATATGGAAGCAACCTAAGTGTCCATCAACAGATAAATGGACAATGAAGATGTGATACACACACACACACACACACACACATCCACAAAATGGAATACTATCTGCCATAAAAGAACAAAATTTTTCCATTTTCAGCAACATGGAACCTGAAGGGCCTTATGCTGTGAAATAAGTCAGACAGAGACAGACAAATATTTGTATGATACCACTTATCTGTGGAACCTAAAAAATACAACTAAGGAATGTAACAAAAAACGAAGGAGACTCAGATATAGAGAACAAACTAGTGGTTATCAGTGTGGGGAGAAGTGGCAATATAGGGATGGGAGAAAGTGAAAGTGAAAGTCACTCAGTCATGTCTGACTCTTTGCAACTCCTTGGATTATACAGTCCATGGAATTCTCCAGGCCAGAATACTGGAGTGGGTATCCGTTCCCTTCTCCAAGGGATCTTCCCATCCCTGGGATCAAACCCAGGTCTCCCACATTGCTGGCAGATTCTTCACCAGCTGAGCCACTAGAGAAGCCCAAGAATACTGGCCTGTGTAGCCTATCACCTTCTCCAGGGTATCTTCCTGATCTAGGAATCGAACCAGGGTCTCCTGCATTGCAGGCAGATTCTTTACCAACTGAGCTACTAGGGAATTCTGGGATGGGAGAAGTGGGAAATAAAAACTATTAGGTGTAAGATAAGCTCCAGGAAGTACTGCATAACACAGGGAATATAGCCAATACTTTGTAATAACTGTAAATGGAAAGAAACCTTTAAAATTGTATTAAAATCAATTTTCTAGTTTTAAAAAATAAACAATACACACACACACACACACACAAAGTGCAGTTGTCCAGATTCGCTTGGATTTTTGTGTGCCCTTTATCAGCTGTTTTCATAGACTATTAAGAGATATTGTGGTATAATGGAAAGATTAAGGATTCAACTTCTAATTGCAACTTTTATTAGCTTTGTTTATATGATTATGCTACATAACTTTTTGAAATTTCTACTTCCCCAAAACCAATTAGTATTTGTTTTTATTGTCACACTAATACTGGGTAAAAAAAAATCTCAAAGTCTCAGTTTCATATGTTAATAAGCATTTACTTTTTGCCCATAAGCAGTGGGCCATGTTGGCCGTTCTGCTGGTCTGAGCTGGTGCTTAGCCACATAGCGGCTGGCTTTGACATGCTTGGCTGAGGACTATCAGAAGTTCATGGCCTTAGGACCACTGAGCTGCTTTACTTGGCTCTGTTTCACGGTCTCTTATTTTAGCAGTCTATCTCAGACATGTTATGTTGCTTAAGGGATCTGAGAAAGAGTAGAGGCATGTAAGATTCTTTGAAGTCTAGGCACAGAGCAAACTCAATGTCACTTCCACCACATTCTACTACTCAAACTGAGTTAGAAGTTGGAAGGTCAGCCCAAGGTCAAGGTGTGGGAAAATAAATTCTACAATTCCTGGAGAGGACCAGCAAAACCATGTTACAAAGCTCAAGGAAATAGAGATAAACAGATATTTGAGACAATTTTTGTAATTAAGCTCCTAGCTCAAGAATTCTGATAGGAATAATACTGAAGAGAATGAACCAGCATCTAATGAATTAAATAAATAAGAGGGAGTGAGAGGTAGACCAATTTAGACCACCACAAATAGAATACTTTTGAGTGGGGAGAAAGAAATATTATGAATGGAATGATGAAAAGCAAGGTGAAAAGTTATTCCACATCTAGACCCTTTCACAGACTAGATGACAAAAAAAAGAGGAAAAAGTAGAATGAAATAACGAACATTTGGAAGAGCTACCTCTATGTCTATCAATGTCCTTAGGGAACCGGCAGCTCACATAAAATATGAGACAAAGAAAATATTCAGAGATGAAACTCAATGTCTTGAACAAGTAGAGAAATAAATCCTATTCTTAAAAGGAAAAATATTAATCTACAAGTTGAATACAAATTTGAAATTTCCAAACTGAAAGTTCTAAACTCCCAACCCAAGGTGATTCTTCAGAAATATGATACATTACAAACTGCATATAAACATAAATATACTAAACTTGACAAAAACTCTTAGAAAATAAGTGTAATTTATGACCTGTCATAATATTATCTTATTTTATAGATACGGTAAGTTGAGTTTAAGACATGTTAAGCTGCCTAATTTCATATACTTTGGAAATGATAGTTAATTAAATTATTTCTATAAAACTGTAAAACTTTTTTACCGCATTTTAGTTTCTTCTGATAACATCCAATGAAATGTAGTATGAAGAATTTTTCTTTCTTCAAAGTTTGAATTAACTGGTATAGTAAACATGGTAGCTTAAAATTAAAGATGCTCCTCCTGGAGCAGAAAAACATACATTACTTACTTGTTCTCAAGTATACAAAGCATAAGAATGAGCTTCATTTCTTATGTAACAACTATTATTGCTTATTCAGCCAGTGAGCGGGCAGGAGATGAGTATGGTTGATTCACTGCAAGATAGATTCATAATGGTATGCTCTGCATCTAAAACAAGGGTAAAGTGATGATTTTAAGATTGACTCTGAGTCACAATATAAAATAATCACCAGGAGTGCAGAGGGCTTTGAAGGTAAAGGTTTTAACACATTAGGAATACTCAGAGGTAAAAAATTGAGCTCTGTGAGGTTAAAATGTTTTTTGCAGAAGTCAATTCATTTCAAACCAACTAAAAGAAAGTCAGTATGTTGAGATTTGTAAAGCAAGATTTACTGACTGTTTTAAAAGAGTCATTTTTTAAAGTATAAATTTAAATAAAGAGAAAGTATTGGGTGCAGGTACTAGAAGTCAAAGAGCAGCTTTCTTTGTAATAAATTGGCAGTTCAGATAACCTGTAGCCAAGAATCATCCATGAGATTAAAACATATTGAACATGTATCTAATTAAAGACCAGGACAACTAATTCCTGAAGATTAAAGTGAGTTTATTTGTATTAGATGCAATGAAGACTAGAGAGAGACAACTAATCCTGTTATAAAGCTGTTGAATTTTATGAGTTATAGTAAAGGCCTAGCTGTGCACTATAACTAGAGAGAATATTTATGACCATGATGTTTATTGATGATATACATGGTCTAGTAAGATGTCCAGAGGAAACACAAACATCATCAAAGATAGATCAAAATATGAAAAAGAAAGTGATCAGCAGGAACATATCTGGCTATAAAGCAATCATTTTTATATGTCTTGTCTTCCATTTGTTAATAACTGGGTTTGGAATTATCAATTTTCATAAGTGAAACTGTCTTATAATTTAGTTTTCTGACTTCTTCTACATATAAAACAACATGTGTAGGTCAAAAGAAGAGAATGGCTTTCCATAAAGGGTTAGTTAACAAATAAATAAGTAGGTATCTACCACACAACATTCACAAAATTCCATTAAAAGTCAATAAATACTTACATGTTAACAGGCAAAATTATACTACTTTAGGCATGCAATATAAACATTATCTTTATGATTCTGGAGGAGAGAAGGCCTTCTTAAATAAGACACAAAACTAAATCATAAAGAAAAATAGATAAATTCTACTGCATTAAAATTAAGAATTTGTTTCTTCAAAAATTATAAAGATAATGGAAAGTTAAGGCACAAACTTGAAAATAAATTTGCAAAATATTTAAATATTACTACCCTGATTATATTAGGAAGACTTTCAGATCAATAAGGAAAAGTAATCAATCTGTTCCAAACACATAAGGAAATTAAGAGGAATTTCAAAGATGAACCACAAAAGGTATATATATATATATATATATATATATATATATATATATAATGATATACAATCTTATTGATAATTAGAAGAATTCAATTAAAATCCAAAGTGAGTTTTCATTTCCACCAATCACATTGACCAAAAATTCAAAAACTGAACCATATCAAGTGTTGGCCAGCTTGTGGAACAAGAAGAATTTCCATTTACTCTCAACCCAGAAAAGAACTTGGTGCTGTCCAGTAAACTTGAATATGTGCATACCCTATGACCCAGCAATTTTACTGTTATATATAAGTCCCAAAGAAATTCATACAGATGGCATACATGTGCAAAAAATACATCTATAGTTGTTTGTAATACTAAAAAAATCAAAACAAAACCAAAAAATGGAAGCCAACTTGATATTCATTAACAATAAAGTGAATTAATTGTACAGTACAATATTCAATGAAGATATGTGTACTACAGTTACATAAATCAATATATCTCTATCAAATATCAAATAAAAGAACAAATCAACAAAAATATATATATAGTATCATTTCATATGTGAATTCCAGGAAAAGGCAAAAACTAAACAATGACGTTTTGAATGCTTTTTACAATTCTAAGGAAAACCAGGGAAATCACTAACTTAAAATCAGAATACTGATTAACTGTGGGATAAAAGAAGATATAATTGGGGAAAGTTACAAGGAGTCCTCTTGTGTTGGAATATTCTACTTATAGGTCCAGGAAAAGAGTACATATTGCTATCTAAAATAAAGATATCCATTATGTATTGCATATTGTATTGTGTTACATACTGTATTACTACCTAAAATAAAATATATTGCTTTTAAAAAAAAACAAAACTTCTATCTGAATCCCCTATTAGAAAACTAGCTCCTTACAGAAAGGTATTTTTATCACTTTTTAGTACTATATCCCAAGTGCCTAAACAGCACCTAGCATAACATTTATTGATTGAATAATTGAATGAATACTGTGAACAGGAAGGTATCTATACTAGATGGGATCCAATAATTTTTCATATAGCTCAGTAATATGTGAATTAAAAAGCTCTAAATATTCAATTGAAAAGGAAAGGATTAGTGAAAAGTCAAAAGTTAAATAACTCTTGAAAAAGACATTGACAGCAGGAAAGGCAATTTTCCCTAGAATAAGCTTCCAAAGGATCAAAAACTTGAGGCATAATAAAAGAAAATTTTAAGATGTTGGTAGATATGAGGTAAGAAATGAAGAGATTGTGTAAAATTACAAGATCTTTAGCTATTAGATTCCTAGATCATATCCCCTAAAGTATACAGAAATATGTGCCCACTATTTCCTCAACTTTTGCAAGAAATAGATGCTGCTAGGGAATTTTTTCTATAAAGGAAAAAAGTAAGAGATGTATTAGAATTAGGGACACTAGTCACAGGAGAAAATAGAACTGTGTACTCAATTGAAAACAAGGAAATCAAATGTAGATTTGCATATTCAACTGTGAAACCTGCAGGACCCTTATGGCTTCTGCCTCAGAAAAGCAAGCGGCTAGAATTACCAGTGTCCAAATGGAGTTCTATGGGTATGCCAGGAGAAATCCAAGGTGCTCAGAAAAAAATAACTCCATATCCTATCAACAAGCTAAACACAGGTACAACAACTTCTAACCAGCATTTTTTTGTTTTGGCTCTTCTTTTTTAATTTACTTGTTCATTTTTCAATCGGAGGATAATTGCTTAACAATGCCCTGGTTTCTGTCCTACAGCAATGCCTGTTATACAGAGTGAAGTAAGTCAGAAAAACAAATATCACATTTTAATACATATATATGAAAAATGCTATAGATGAACCAACTAGCATTCTAACCAGCAGTGTCACTCTTAACATACAGAGCTAAATGCAATGGAGTTTTGAGGGAAATCTAGTGAAATGAGTTTAAAACAAATAAATAAGCAAATAAGCCAAAAATAGAGAAGGTTCAGGAAAACAGACAGAGATAAAGGAATTTCAAAGGAGTTTATATAAGTGGGGCAGACCTATATTAGGAGGATTTTGAGAGACGAAGTACCAGAGAAAAGTGCACCCATATTTGACATAATAGAAAGTCAGTACATAAAGTCTAACATTAATTACTTGAGAAATATTAGTAAAAGCACATTAAACATGTACACAGGAAAATGTCAGAAAAATAGCAAAGTTTGAAAGTGTTTATTTCAAGGTAGTTGGATTGTGACATTGAGGAGAGCAAATTCCTGTCATCACTCTCAGTCTTAATATGATTCAACATTTTTAAAATATTTGCATGTATTATTCAGAAAACTATCTATATCCCTGAATAAATATTAAGCTGTGGCTAAAAATATGATGGAATAGTCCTGAGTGGTTGGGGACAAGAAAGATTTTTTTTTGTTGTTTTTGTTGCAAACTTTTTGTGGCCATCCAATCCAGATTCCATGTTATGAAAAGTTGGCAGTCTCTTATAAGTATTCAGGGTCAGAGTCAGGGTAGAAGTGGAAGGGTGGACAGAATTTAGTAGATTAGGATACATAAATGTTACAATAGATGGACTTACACCTGTAGCAAAAACCATATATAAATGTTACAGGATGTCTAGATTTCTAACTTGGAGGACTAAGAAGATACATATGATTGGAATTAATTGAGATGAGAAACAAAGAATGAATTACATGAAAAGAATTAGGAGACAGATATCATGGTATGTGCAGGGAATAGGCACATGACTAGACTAGATCAATAAAATACAGCATTTGATTTTTTTAATGAAGGCATAAAAAACTTATAATTAAATAGAATGCATACATATATTTTCATGATGATTTGTTTTGAAATAATTAATTCTTGCTTGTGGGCTCCCTGGAGATTCTCTGAGCCCTGCCCATGTTTCAGCCTGTTTCTCAGACCTACTATTTGATTCTATGTCAATCAATAATTTCACAGTAACTTATTTTTTTTCTTTGGTCTGTCAACATCCATTCTTATTGCTTTAAATTGAAGAGCATGATAATAATATTATTGTTAATACTAATAATAACAATAGTCTACCTTAGTTCAATAATACAAAGGACATTTTGTGACATCTCATAAGGGGTACTTTCAAATGCATTTTTAATTCCTGAAATTCATGCATTTCCAGATTAGAGAAATAGCAAAGGAAACACATATATTTTGGGCACTCACATCTCAGGAAAGAAATTCCCTACTATTCAGTTAAGTTCAACAAGCTCCTACTGGGTGCCTGTTGTGTTCTTAGGCATCAAACCGTGTGGACACCAGCCTTGTGTTATGGGAGATAAATTTGAAACACTCCAGAGGCCAATAACAATTTGCATAAACACCGTGTTTCAAAGGAGGAAAACAGTTCAACAAGGAAGAATATGTGACATGTAAATATGAATAACAAAATGAATAATCAAGTTAAGGGAAGAGAAGTTATAGTTCAGTCGCTTGATCGTGTCTGACTCTGCAACCCCATGAATCACAGCACGCCAGGCCTCCTTGTCCATCACCAACTCCCGGAGTTTACTCAAACTCATGTCCATCAAGTCGGTGATGCCATCAAGCCATCTCATCCTCTGTCGTCCCCTTCTCCTCCTGCCCCCAATCCCTCCCAACATCAGGGTCTTTTCCAATGAGTCAACTCTTCGCACGAGGTGGCCAAAGTATTGGAGTTTCAGCTTTAGCATCAGTCCTTCCAATGAACACCCAGGACTGACCTCCTTTAGGATGGACTGGTTGGATCTCCATGCTCCATTTCCAAAGAGTAAGCGTCTTTTAATTTCATGGTTGCAATCACCATCTGCAGTGATTTTGGAGCCCAGAAAAATAAAGTCAGCCACTGTTTCCACTGTTTCCCCATCTATTTGCTGGGTAGCACTAGAATAGAGACACCAGTATAGCCTAACACATTTTAGTAATATTTAAGAACCAGTCAGTCCTAAAGGAAATCAACCCTGAATATTCACTGGAAGGACTGATGCTGAAGCTGAAGCTTCAATACTTTGGCCACCTGATGTGAAGAGCCAACTCTTTGGAAAAGACCCTAATGCTGGTGAGGGAGTCAATTCTTAGGTAGGTTGGTGAGAGAGTCAGTTCTTAGGTAGGTTGATAAGAAGGTGGTGGTGGAGGAGGAGGAGGAGGAGAAAGAGGTTTGGGGCTCTGAGGAGGAGAAAAAGATTTTTTTATTTCTACATTCCTTCATCTTAGTCACATAAAATGTTTTTTTCTTTAAGTGCAGAGTTAATGATTACACAACAAAACAACTCTCCTTGCTCAAGGACATGTTTCTCCTTAAACTCTATACCTAAACCCTGTCATCTTAAAATGAAAGTTGTGGGAGTGGGTCTAGTAAGATCTTTCTATTGTTAGTTCTAATCCCATTATCTTAAAATGTAAATTGTGGGAGTGGGTCTAATAAGACCTTTACAACCTTGAGACAGTCTTGATTTACTGTAATAACCACCTGAAAAAGTATATAGCTCCCTTGCTAAGACTAGTGAGGGGGGCACTCTCCATCCCCCTTCTGATGTCTGTGTCCTTTTTCACTGTGATAAAACTTCTGCCACACAAGTGCTCTGAGTGGTCCCTGATCTCGAAGATCACTGGGAAAGATTGAGGGCAAGAGGAGGAGGTGACAGAGGATGAGATACTTCAATGGCATCACTGACTCAATGGACATGAGTTTGAGCAAATTCAGGGAGATAGTGAAGGACAGGGATGCCTGGCATGCTGCAGTTCATGGGTTCTCGAAGAGTCAGACACAACTTAGCAACTGAACAACAAGAACATCGAAGCAAAGGGATTATTTAATATCTAGTGTCACCCATGCCACTCCCTGATTTAGATATTTTCTCATTGGTACCATAGTGAAAAGGTATTTTTTTGCTGACTCTAAAGATGAAATCATCATTTCTAGAAAGATAAGAAGAAGGGCCTGAAACTAAGAGAAGAACATGTTGTTTGGAGTCACTGTGGAGGTGCTTAGAATGGTCAGTAGAGTATATCCTTTGATGAGTCATCCAAAGTTCTCCTTCAGAATTTCTTATTTATTATCCCCAAAGTTCTTGTGAAGGTTGTCACCTGACAGTTGAAAGCTAATGATTTCCTTGGAAATTATCTATGACTAAAGAAAGCTGCCTCTCTCATGTCATTGCCACTTTCTGGGGCAACCTTCATATAATGACTGGTCAATACAGGAATTGAAGGTCCAGCCCCCTGTCCACAATACAGGTCAGTTATACAGGTATTCTGGATGCAGATATCTCTGTCGGTTTGAATGAGGCTTTCAATATTCACAGTTCAACTTCTCCCTCTGCCCAATCCTTCTGTCTTCCTTTATTGTACATATAGTTGATTTCAAGAGTACTCCCTAAATGGACATCATGTATACCATCTCAGAATCTGCTTCCTAGAGAATCCAACCTGCAGGAGATAGGATGCTTCTCCAAATTGGAGTAGACACTTTTCCAAGGTGGTCATTACTATCTTACTAGATGATCAGTATAAACAATACATTGGAGAAAAACCATCACCCACTTATCCTCTGTACTTACCACCAGAACACAGCTACCTAATTTAAGTATTGACTAAGCAGGTAATTCATATCCCTGTTGTTTTAAGCACTGCATTCCCTAAACAAGCAAAGCAGTGGAGAATAAGGGCTAGTTATACACAGTTTATGATGCAACAGAAGTGATTACAATTCTGATACAACCAAAATGCCCTCCAAATGAACTGGATGCAGTAAGCTCACAGTTTTAGAAAGCTGTTGCTCTCAGAGATTCTCTCAGCTGTTTCTTCAACAAATCTGTCAAAGGTATTAAACTGCTTACAAGTTTGAAACCTTCAAGCAGGTACTGACAGGAACTGGTGAGTTAGAAACACAGTTGCCAGGGGAACGCCATCTGCTGCCACTTTCCTCACTGCTAATACTTACACAAGAAAGATGAAGGAATCTGGTTTATGAGCCAAGATCTTGATGGTTTACAGTGCACATTGCACATAATTACAGAGCACCTACAGGGTAACAAAAATCTGTTTTTCAGCTGCTTGAAGTTCAAGAAGTCTGATTTTAAAAAAAAACACACATATTATCAAATTGCTCAGGTCCTTCTTCAATTTGATAAAAGGATGCAGTCAATGTGGTCATGATAGAAAAGTGACTAAAGACCTATTAAGACGGATGGTAAAAAAAAAAAGAAGACACAGTAGTAAAATTATATATTAGAAAGAAGTCTAGCTGCTATATCAAAGAGACGACAATGGCACTTAAATGATATAGTGGTTTATTTTGCTCTCACATAACAGTTTGACAAGGCTAGACTATCAGGGTCTTCCTACTCCCTTTGGTCATTCATGGATTTAGGATTCTTCTTTTTATGCTTTGGCACGTTTCCATCAGTTATATACATTCTTAATAGTTATCCCACCTAAACTTTTGTTTCCTAATTTTAAAATTGAGTTAAAGATGTCTCATTAGGATATCATGAAAATTATCAATGAAAATTAGCAGAAATAGTCTAAACAAAGTCTGGAGCACAGAAAAGACACACAGGTTAATAAATTTTCATTTTATTCACACTGAGATAATTATTTAAAGCCTATTTCAAATGCAAACTATTTTACAAAACCTTCTCAGACTTATCTTGGCCAATGTTTTTGGTACCCTTTTGATTTCCCATAATAATTGGCACAGAAACTTAACTGCATGTTGTTGTTTGTATGGTTGTACACAACTGTGATCTCCTGGAAGACACAGTGGATACTTCAGGAGTCTGGGCATCCTAGTCAAATACATAGTGAGAACATACATAATATCTACCATAAATAAGTCTAGTAGGAGAGCTAAAGATGATTCAATCTGAATAATTCCTAGATTGGTAAGAAATACATCAAAATGCAAAATTCATCTTTATACAAAAAGCAAAGCATTTATTGTTTTCACTTGGAAAATAGATTATAGCCATTTGCAATTAAATGGCTATAAGGCCAAAAAAAAAAAAAAAATGTTAAGAATGACTAATACCAAAGTCTACAAAAGTTTGCAAAACCTTGCTCGTTGGCAGTATACAAATAGCAACATATTCGCTTCTGAAGTGATGGGGTGAGAAATTTGTTTAATGGAAATACTTATTCCCTTGAGTGCAAATGGGTCTCACCAGGAGGCAACCTGTACTTTTAGAGATTCGACCTCTGTTGCCTTAGATGCTCTGCCAATCCCTGTTTGAGAGCTACTCAGGGCAGGAGAACTTTACAAACCAAAAGTGTCATATATTTTTGGTTTTCTTTATTGCACATTTGTCACAGTACCTGCAAGAGCCACAAGTGGTGAAACTTGTACATTTCCAAGATTTTTGGTTGTTTCCATGTCTTCTTGGCAGAATTTCTATTACCTCTCTGATCAGCAGGTGAGTTCCCTGGTCTGTAATCATTGCTGTCAGAGCCCCATCAAGTGAGAAAAGTTCCCTTTGCCTATTCACAAGGAAATTCCACTCAATAGCAATGTATTGCTAAAGTCATTTGTTTATAGTGACAATACAGCTTTTCTCAAAGTGTATTGCACTTTGGGTTTTACAAAGATATTTTCTTTGATATTTTAAACAAAAACAAGAAAATATGTTGCATGACTTATTTTGTTATCCTGGTGTTGTTCATATGGATTTTTGTTATTTTAAGGAATAAAGAATTTTCTTGAGCGTCTTTCTTCCAAGACATTTCATTCTAGGCAAATAAATGAAAACTGAGGTGAGCTGGCAAGAAATAGGCAGCATTGGTGCTGCTGTTCTTCTTTTTAGTCACAAATATTTCTATTTATTGTTAAGGTTTAATGTTTTTAAATTAGTTCTAAGGATACAAATGGTGATTGCAGCCATGAAATTAAAAGACACTTACTCCTTGGAAGGAAAGTTATGACCAACCTAGATAGCATATTAAAAAGCAGAGACATTACTTTGCCAGCAAAGGTCCATCTGGTCGAGGCTATGGTTTTTCCATTGTCATGTACGGATGTGAGATTTGGACTGTGAAGAAACCTGAGTGCTGAAAAATTGATGCTTTTTAACTGTGGTGTTGGAGAAGACTTTTGAGAATCCCTTGGACTGCAAGGAGATCCAACCAGTCTGTCCTAAAGGAGATCAGTCCTGGGTGTTCATTGGAAGGACTGATGCTAAAGCTGAAACTCCAATTTGGCCACCTCATGCGAAGAGTTGACTCATTGGAAAAAGCCCTGATGCTGGGAGGGATTGGGGGCAGGAGGAGAAGGGGACGACAGACGATGAGATGGCTTGATGGCATCACCGACTTGATGGACATGAGTTTGAGTAAACTCCGGGAGTTGGTGATGGACAGGGAGGCCTGGTGTGCTGCGATTCATGGGGTTGCAAAGAGTCGGACACGACTGAGCGACTGAACTGAACTGAACTGAAGGATACAAAAAACAACATAAGAGCTCTTCCTGTTGCACAGTATATTATATCATTTCTTAGTAATCTTGCTTAATGTTCCAAAATGTTTTTATATCACTTCTAATAAGTGCAGGGAAATAAACTTTCCTTTGGTCTTAAAGGAATTGAAATAAATAATCTTTTGAGAATTTAAAATCTGTTTTCAAAGAACAATAATAAAAATGAGATGATCATTTATCTGCCTTCAGAAAAACAAAATATCACCCAGTGGAATATATCATTCTTTACTAATGCTACAATCTCATAGATAATCTATGGAGATCTAGTATTCTGACATAAAGAAGGAAATATTAATTTGGAATTCTTATTAGTGAAATATATTCAATAAAATTAAATCCTATTTATTAGATCAATAGATACTGACCATATTCAAGGAAGCCAAAAATAAAAAAATCTGTCTAGAAAGACAGACCCCACTCTTAGCAATATTATCAGTCATTGGATTAATGTATTTTTTAAATCTAAAAAATGGGACTATTTTATGGTGCTTGGGACACAATAAAGCACATAAAATGCAGAGCTTCTGGGACCTCTCCATGTGGAATCAGGGCAAATCACCTTTCTGACATATGGGTGTATTCATCAAACAGCAATCTTCAATGAGTTTTGAGGTCCAGAGTTTGGAATTTCATAGCTTATATGTGACTGACTAACTCACTGGCCACATGATTGAACTCAGTCTCTACCATCTATCCCTGGAGGTTAGGTTTAGCTCAAAATCCCACCCCACAACCATACAGTAGATGTTTCTGGTGAACAGACTCCAACTGGAAGTTATCTAGGGGCCCATCGTGAGTCACCACATTAGCAAAAACTCTGCTATTATCCCAGGGGCTTATGAATAATGAAGATAATAATTCACTTAAATTTCAGAGGTTTTAGAATTTTCTTCCCAGAAGCCTAGGAAAAAGGCCAGCCAAATTCTGTATCATACAGACAGTAACAAGTCTCTTTGTATTTTCCAATGTCCAAAATTTTCTTTTAATTTTCTTCTCATTTTTTTTTCCTATCCTAGGGAATTTATGCCTTTTAAAAAGAATTATTTTACTGTATTGTCAGGTGGTTTCCTGGAGGAAATAAAATTAGATTCATGTGTTCATCTTACCATATTAAACTTTCTATAAGACTTCTTTCCTTCCAGATATTTATCATAAATTTTGAATGAAAGAGATAGCTGAACAACAGAGGAAGTTGAGGTTCATCTTGCTTTAAAAAAAAAAAAAGAGTAACAAAAGCTCTCTTTCTACTCTTACCACAGGAAATGAATAGAAAGAATCTAGACCTAGACCTTGAATCCAAGAGTGGAGGAAAAGATTTTGAGATGAAGACCATAGTGGAATACATGTGACTCATCACTGAACCTCGCTGTGGGTATAAGTAGGCATACCCACAAGTCTCAGAGGCTCCAGCTCTCTTTAGCAAGGCTTATATCCCATAGGAGCAAGATTTAATGTAACAGCTTTAGCAAATACAAAGAAAAACTCAGAGTACAAACATAAGAAAACTTTTTGAATTTTGCAATAGATTTTGAGTCTTTAGGAAAGAAATTTATTTAGAGTTCTCCACTAGATATGCAAGTTGCCCGTTAACTAAGCTCTTGGATGTAAATCTATTAATAAACTCTTACTAATGAAGCAGGATGAAGACTCTAGGAGAGAACAGGGAGGAAAACTGAGAGATTTTAAATATTTGGAATGGAAAATTAAGAAAGAAAATAGGGAAGATTGTGGAACTGACTTTTACCAATGTACATTTTAGAATTTCTCCTAATGAAAGGGGATGCCAGATGTCACCCTCCAAAGGAAGAGCCTAACTGCTGAAGCAGGTTCTGGGGTAAATCTGTTTTATTGTTATGTAAATGTTACTCATTCCAATGAGCTTTTACCCGATAGATTATTTTAACATTTTGAAATAGCTTTTAATGTTTACCTAAGCAACACATGATTGCTTTAAAGAAAAAATTTTAAAGATGGAAAGAAAATCAAAATTACTCTTTAACACCTATAGAAGATCTCTATTAATGCACTGCTACAAATCCACTCCTATACATGTACTCATACACATTCACATACAAGATCACATACCCATGTACACATAGCCATACTCAATGACATACATGGTCACATACCACACATGTATATGTTAAAATACATATTCCTGTATAAATATCTGTACACATGTACACATACTTTGTATGAGACCCTCCTGTGTGTGACTACTAAATCTGAGGAGGATTGAAAGTCAATATCAGGGGAAGCTAAAGTTCAAAAATTTCTACCAGTATCTGCCTTCTACATTCAATCTGAATTTTTCCTCACTAGCAGAAAGTCCCTTTGTTCTGGAAGATAAATTTCAGTGAGCTCTTTTATTATGCAAATATAAAGAAAGGGCTCTTCATTCCCATTGAAGACCTGAATGCAATAAAACTATCAGAGTCTGTATTCTTCAGACTGAAACACTGAATTCTGTTTATCAATTTAAATTGAATATATCTTTTGGCTGACTTATGTCTTAGAAGATTACACTTCCTTTAGAGACTTTTATTTCCTCAACTTGGATTTAGATGGTTCGCTGCTTCCAGGTGGCTCAGCTGGTAAAGAATCTGCCTGCAATGCAGGAGACCTGGCTTCAGTCCCTGTGTCAGGAAGGAAATAGCAATCCACTCCAGTATTCTTGCTTAGAGAACGCCATGGACATGGGAGCCTGGCAGAGGACAGCCCAGGGGGTAGCAAAGAGTTGGACATGAGCAAACAACTAACACTTTCACTTTTTTCTGCTTATTACTAGTAGTAGTAGCTTCCCTGGTGGCTCAGCTGGTAAAGAATCTGTCTGCAATGTGGGAGACCTGGGTTTGATCTCAGGGTTGGGAAGATCCCCTGGAGAAGGGAATGACTACCCACTCCAGCATTCTGACCTGGAGAATTCCATGGACTGTATAGTCATCCATGGGGTCTCAAAGAGTCAGACATGACTGAGTGACTTTCACACACAATAATAGTAACAATTATTATTATCTTCTGTTTTTAGGAGTTATATTCTTTATTCTTGGAGTATATAGTCATAAAACATGCTGGGTAGAGGAATTAAGGGAAGTGCCATATATAGATCCAACCTATAGTTTTCCCTTTGAATTGAGTTTCTGTGTTGGAATTTATCTACCTTGCAGCTAGCACAGAAAGAGAAAAGTTGAGGCTCATCTACTCAGTGAGGATACCTCTTTCCACTACAAAGTTAGTAGAACTGTTAGGGGAAGCACACTGATTGAAACTGCCCACCCTGGCCAGGCACCACCATAACCATTTGCATGAGTTGTTTTACAACAAGAGGTCCTGGTAAGGAACACGGAACTGATAAGCCACCACCAACCAGAAGAGTTTGGGAAAGGTCAAAAGAAGACACCACATGTCTGACCACCTCCAGAATCCTTCTCTCTGGCATCCATCTTGGCTGAACAAGGCCTGCACCACCAGGAAGGTCACTGAGTCAGAATGACTGGCTAAAGACAACCCAGAAATTAATTCCATCACCACAAAACCTGAGACTGCCAGCCATGAGGCAGAGCAGTTCTCCTAGGTTCCCTTACCCTACAGTTCTCCACCTGGGTGCCCTTTCCCAATAAAATCTCTTGCTTTGTCAGCACATGTGTCTCCTAGGACAATTCATTTCCCAGTGTTAGATAAGAGCCCAGTTTCAGGCCCTGGAAGGGTGTCCCTATTCCTGCAACAGAACCAAATCAGAGCCAAAGACAAAGCAACTTAGGGAAAACTCCTTTAAAATACCATTTCTTTTAGACTAAGTCTTCTCTGAGCTTACATATTGTCCATTCCAGTTATCTTGATGACAATTTATAAGGAAGTGAGGAATCAATGTACTGCAGTAAGTACTGTTCAATAGCTTGATATCTTCAATATATATTTCTTCATACACTACCTGATCAATTCTATCTTTCCATGAGCAAGACAACTAGCCTTTTTAATATAAGTTTCTAGAATGATAAGGTTAATATAAGTGAAAACAACAACAGTATAATGAGTTGTTATCTGGTTAGAACTATGAAATCCCTAAATATGGTGCCCGGCACATCGTGGGTATTTGATATGGTGAGTGATTATACATTGGAATTCTCTGCCTTCATTCTGGGAAAGAATATAGTGAATACACTTTGGCCACCTGATACGAAGAGTTGACACATTTGAAAAGACCCTGATGCTGGGAAAGGTTGAGAGCAGGAGAAGAAGGGGACGACAAAAGATGAGATGGTTGGATGGCATCACTGACTCAATGGACATGGGTTTGGGTGGATTTAGGGAGTTGGTGATGGACAGGGAGGCCTAGTGTGCTGTGGTTCGTGGGGTCACAAAGAGTTGGACGGGACTGAGCGACTGAACTGAACTGAACTATCTGTTCAGTCACTCAATCTCTCCAACTCTGCGGTCCCATGGACTGCAGCATGCCTAGCCTCCCTGTCCATCATCAACTCCCAAAGCTTTCTAAAACTCATGTCCATCAAGTTGGTGATGCCATCCAACCATCACATACTCTGTCGTCCCCTTCTCCTTCTGCCTTCAATCTTTCCCAGCATCAGGGCCTTTTCAAATGAATCAGTTCTTCACATCATGTTGCCAAAGTATTGGAGTTTCAGCTTCAGCATCACTCCTTTCAATGAATATTCAGGACAGATTTCCTTTAGGATTGACTGGTTTTATTTCCTTGCTGTTCAGGGGACTCTCAAGAGTTTTCTCCAACACCACAGTTCAAAAGCATAAATTCTTCAGTACTCAGCTTTTTTTATAGTCCAACTCTCACATCCATACATGACTACTGGAAAAACTATAGCTTTGACAAGACAGGCCTATGTCAGCAAAGTAATGTCTCTGCTTTTTGACATGCTGCCTACGTTGGTCATAGCTTCTCTTCCAAGGCACAAGCGTCTTTTAATTTCATGGCTGCAGTCACCATCTCCAGTAATTTTGGAGTCCCCAAAATAAGGTCTGTCACTGTTTCCATTGTTTTCCCATCTATTTGCCATGAAGTGATGGGGCCGGATGCCATGATCTTAGTTTTCTGAATGTTGAGTTTTAAACCAACTTTTTCACTCTCCTCTTTCACTTCATCTAGAGGCTCTTTAGTTCTTCTTTGCTTTCCACTATAAGGGTGGTGTCATCTGTATATGGGAGGTTATTGATATTTTTCCCAGAAATCTTAATTCCAACTTGTGCTTCATCCAGCCCAGCATTTCTCATAATGTTCTCTGCCTATAAGTTATATAAGCAGGGTGACAAAATACAGACTTGATGTACTCCTTTCCCTATTTGGAACCAATCTGTTGTTCTATGTCCAGTTCTAACTGTTGCTTCTTGACCTGTATACAGATTTCTCAGGAGGCAGGTCAGGTGGTCCAGTATTCCCATCTCTTGAAGAATTTTCCATAGTTTGTTGTGACCCACACAGTCAAAGGCTTTGGCATAGTCAATAAAGTAGAAGTAGATGGTTTTCTGGAGCTTTCTTGCTTTTTTGATGATTGAATGGACGTTGGAAATTGATCTCTGGTTCCTCTGCCTTTTCTAAATCCAACTTGAACATCTGGAAGTTCACAATTCATGTACCATTGAAGCCTGGCTTGGAGAATTTTGAGCATTACTTTGCTAGCATGTGAGAAGAGTGCAATTGTGCGGTAGTTTGAACATTCTTTGCCATTACCTTTCTTTGGGATTGGAATGAAAACTGACCTTTTCCAGTCCTGTGGCCACTGCTGAGTTTTCCAAATTTGCTGGCATATTGAGTGCAGTGCTTTCATAGCATCATCTTTTAGGACTTGAAATAGCTCAACTGGAATTCCATCACCTCCACTAGCTTTGTTTGTAGTGATGCTTCCTAAGGCCCGCTTGACTTCACATTCCAGGATATCTGGCTCTAGGTGAGTGATCACATCATTGCGGTTATCTGGGTCATGAAGATCTTTTTTGTATATCTCTGTGTATTCTTGCCACCTCTTCTTAATATCTTCTGCTTCTGTTAAGTCCATATCATTTCTGTTCTTATTGTGCCCATCTTTGTATAAAATGTTCCCTTGGTATCACTAATTTTCTTGAAGAGATCTCTAGCCTTTCCCATTTTATTGTTTTCCTCTATTTCTTTGCACTGATCACTGAGGAAGGCTTTTATCTCTCTGTGCTATTCTTTGAAGCACTGCATTCAAATGGGTGTATCTTTTCTTTTCTACTTTGCCTTTCACTTCTCTTCTGTTCTCAGCTATTTGTAAGGCCTCCTCAGACAACAATTTTGCCTTTTTCCATTTCTTTTTCTTGTCAATGGTTTTGATGATTGCCTCTTGTACAATGTCACAAACCTCTGTCTATAGTTCTTCAGGCACTCTGTCTATGTTTACTTTAATAAGTTGTCAGACACTCAATTGCATTCATACATTGACCCTATCCTTTAATCTTGATCAAAAAAAGAAAGAAAAGGCTTTGTGAAAGATAAATAAGCATTTACAAAGTAGGCAAAGGAAGGTACAAAAGACACAAATTAGATGAAATGAAGAAGACCCAATCAGTTGTGGGAAAATTAAAAGCTGTATTTTATTTACCTATGTGATTGTAGCATGAATTTAAGATCTTAAATGGGTGTCATAAAATCAGTACATGTTCTGGATTCCCAATATAGGCAAACTTATAACCAACATCAAAATCTAGAAAACTGGCATGGAATAAGAAGTAAGCAATGCTTATATGCTTTCCATTTTCAGAACTCCCTGATGAGGTCAATAATTTCCACAAAGAGAATATGATTTACTGTGCTACATCCACTGGAGTTATATTGACGGCTCTGCTGGTGTGCCTGCTAAGTCCTTTCAATTGTGTCCGACTCTGTGTGACCCCATAGACTGCAGCCCACCAGGCTCCTCCATCCCTGGGATTCTCCAGGCAAGAACACTGGAGTGGGTTGCCATTTCCTTCTCCAATGCATGAAAGTGAAAAGTGAAAGTGAAGTTGCTCAGTCATATCTGACTCTTTGTGATCCCATGGACTGTAGCCTACCATGCTCCTCCATCCACGGGATTTTCCAGGCAAGAGCACTGGAGTGGGGTGCCATTTCCTTTTCTAATTGATGACTCTAATGATGCATTACTTCTCTGACTTCTTCAACTCCATTCATACTTGTACATTCAACAACAAGAAGCTCACAGGTAGTGGGACTTCCCTAGCAGTCTAGATTAAGACTCCACACTTCCATGGCAGAGGGCACAGGTTTGATCCCTGATTGGGGAACTAAGATCCCACATGCCACACAACACAGCCAAAAAATAATCTCATACATAGTTTTATCTTTGGCAGATTGTTTGCAAAAATTATTGCAATGCTGCCCTACCTATATCTACTTGCTTGGAAGGTCCTCTACTATATTGACACTGGGCTTTTCATGTGACTTTGTTTTGCTAGCATATTGTTAATAGGATATTAACAAACATGTTCCAAGTCACAGTTGGAAAGAGGTTACACATGGAGGTTTCCTTGATTGCTATATTTAAAACCCTGAGGCTACCATGTGAATGGACCCAAGTTAGCCTCTGGAAAGGCCATGTGATGAAGATGTAGGTGCCCTGCCAACAAGCTGCCCTACTACACCAGACATGTAAGCAAGACCATCCTAAATCACTTCACTGCCAGTGGACCTACCACCTGACCCCAGATAATCAGTCAAGACAATCTAGACAGGAAAAATTTCTCACCTGACCCACAGAATGATGAGCAATATGAAATGATTATTGTTTTACATTTTGGTATGTTTAGTTACATAGCCAAAGCTAGCTGACACATTATCTTGACATTTGTACTGTATTGTCTGTTCTACTTACTATTCCAGTTGTTGTTGCTTCAAAATGAATTACCTTAATAGAAAGCTCAAACCTAAATGTCCAAAACAGAATGCTTGATTTCCTCTTATCTGAAGTTTGCTCTCTTCCCAGTGTTATCCATTTTGGTTAATATATTTTCTCTAATTTTTTCTACCTCTGGACATGTCTAAAGGATTGAATTAAGATAAGCAAAAGGGAATGAAAACATTTCCACTGAAGTATTAACTCCAGGAGAAGACCATTGAGAATTATAACTTTGACTTAGAAGCAATTCACAAGAGTTAGAGGAGACTAGTGATTCTCAAAACAGCCTTGTGTTTTTCACTGAACTTGGCTTCTGGAACAGTCCTATGCATTCATGCCTGATTTCTGAGAATACAGCAATAAAACAACTGCAATAAAACAGCTGGGGAAAAACCAAAACAGCTGTTTATCTTCCAACTCTATGGGACATCCCAAGGCTAAAGGCATATAGAGTTAAGAGTCATTTGTTCTATATGTATCAAGAGATGTTGCCTGCAACAGAAGCCATGCGATTGTCAGAAGCAAGATTAGATTGCCTTGGGGCAGAGAACAAGGGAAATTAACATCAGCATGGGTATCTCTTATGAACATTAGTGTTGTGACATTTAATGGGCCTCAATAGTATAGCCACCACTTTATGCACTGGTAAAAACAGAAGAACCGAAGATGAGAAAAAAAGGCAAATGCCAAGCCTTTGGCTGCCCCATGAGGCATAGTTCTAAAAATTCCAGCACTGTATCAGAAGAAGCTAAAAAGAAACAGACTAGCACAGAGTGGAAGATATATTACTTTGCCACAATCAAAATGACCCCATTCTTACTCTCACCAAGTATGATACACCAAATGTCAGCTACAACTACCACATTTTCAAAGTTCCAAAAGGTCTCCCTAATGATATTTCCTTCAATTTTTAGTTATGTTGTCTTGACTAAGATCAGACTATTCAAATGGCTTCAAGGGATCACATTTATATGTGTGATTTCCCCTAGGAAACTGATTAATTTGTATTGTATCCCACAAAAGCATTTGCTATTGAGAACAATGTGCACAGCTGACTATGTTGGTATTCCATACAAAGCAGAGTAAATTTAGATTTCTGATAAAAAGCTCCCAATAAATATCTATCTGTATCATAATTAAGAGTCTTGAACCTATTCCTTATAATTGATTTCTGGAATAATACTGAGGCAGTGACTGTTTTTATATATACTATACATTTTCACTTTCTATCTGTGAAAAATATATATGCTTTTACAAGTATTTTGATTATGCTTCTTTGTCATTGTAGGTCTCTCCTCTAAGTCCCACCCATCCATAATTATGGTGAAGCCATGAAGCCAGTCTCAGAAAGTTTAATATAATCTAAAAAGTATGAAACTTAAATTTTACCCTTAAAAATCTAGCCAGATTGGAAAGGAAAATAAAATTTCTTTCATGTTCTACCAAATGCCTTTATGGAAAAGAAAAGTGATAGAAAATGAAGGATTGTAATGAAGTACATATTTCTATCTCTCATCTCCTAACTGAACTCCTAGAGGGTAGATGTATATCACATAAATTGATGAGAAATGTAGGTGTACAAGGGATTTCTAACTACTTATTGTTGAAAAAATTTATATCTATCTACCAACTTGGAGCTGAGTTTCCTAAGAATAAATCTGGTGGCACAAGACAATTTGGCTAAGGAAGGATCCAAGCATAGGTTATCCAAGCAATCTTTGTCACCTAAGTGACAAAGAGAGGGCCTGAGTTTACCACATTCTTTTGAAGTAAGTCAATAAAGATAACTGAGCTGAGGACCATTGGACTAGTTAGGGTAAGATAATGGTAAATAAGACACTGTGGAGTCTATGATTTACAAACATGTTTGGTAGAAAGTATGACAGAATACATCCAGGAAAATCCAAGACATGAACAAATTAGTTCTAACAAATTAGAACAAATGGAAATACCACCCAGTATTGACTAAACCACGAAAACAAGTTATGAATTATATCAATCACAGACTTAACTAGAAGATGCTAGCAGAATAGCTACATATTATGGTCCCAGCTTAAAGAACATTTATAACTTATGACCTCATAGGAAAGAAATGAAGAAATCCAAACAATGACATAAGATCAAAGGATCTCACATTTCTTCCCACTATGATGAGGTTGCTTGAGCAATTTTCCTTCTTGATATATTCAGTGGTCATCTTAGAATGACACAGAGGAAAGTAGGACATATATTCAGAATAAAATCAGAGAGGATTTTTATCCAATAAAACCTGAAACAGGTACCACATGAGAATCTTCAAAATGTTATTGTGATTAAACATTTCAGACTGAACTGAAATATAGATGTTGCACATACCCCTGCTGCTGCTGCTAAGTTGCTTCAGTCGTGTCCGACTCTGTGCGACCCCATAGACGGCAGCCACCAGGCTCCGCCATCCCTGGGATTCTCCAGGCAAGAACACTGGAGTGGGTTGCCATTTCCTTCTCCAGTGCATGAAAGTAAAGAGTGAAAGTGAAGTTGCTCAGTCGTGTCCGACTCTTCACGACCCCATGGACTGTAGCCTACCAGGCTCCTCCATCCATGGGATTTTCCAGACAAGAGTATTGGAGTGGGTTGCCATTGCCTTCTCCACACATACTTCCTCCTAGCTGCATAGCAGAAAGGGAAATCCTAAAGAACATTAATTAAATTCACATTAACAGAAAATATCCAAAATTAAACATAGAAAGATAAATACTGAAGAAAGTTAACTTTGAAATATATTGTGAAGACAATTAAACCAGCATGATATATATATATTAATAACTGGAGTCCCTGAAGGTGAGGGGGGAGAAACAGAAAATTTTTTTAAGAAATATGGCTGAAAAATTATAGTTTTGATAAAAATTACTAACTCACTGATGCAAGAAACTCAGCAAACCTGAATTATAAGAAAGTACACCAAAACATGAGAAATGGAGTATTTCCTACCATGTCAATAAACAAGGATGTCACAGTCATCCGTGATTCCAGCCTTCCAGGGCAAACAGGAAGGAGAACAATACCTGCAATCTGGCAGCCTTCTGGCTGTAGCCACTCCCTGTGGCCAACGTTGAGGAAAAACACAGGATACTGGCTCCAAATAGCTGAGATGCATAAGAAAGAAAGGATTTCAGTGAGCCCAGAGTCTTGCATCTTCCCATACAGAGAAAAGTGCTAAATTCCTTAACTTGAGATATCTGGTTTTGCTTAATTACCAACAATATTTTGATGATTAGACTACCTGCAGCCATGAAATTAAAAGACGCTTGCTCCTTGGAAAGACAGCTATGACAAATCTAGACAGTGTATTAAAAAGCAGAGACATCACTTTGCTGACAAAGGTCTGTATAGTCAAAGCTATGGTTTTTCTAGTAGTCAGGTATGGGTGCGAGAGTTGGACCATAAAGAAGGCTGAGTGCTAAAGAACTGATACTTTCAAATTATGGTGCTGGAGAAGACTCTTGAAAGTCCCTTGGACTGCAAGGAGATCAGATCAGTCAATCCTAAAGGAAATCAACCCTGAATATTCATTGGAAGGTTTGGTGCTAAAGCTGAGGCTCCAATACTTTGGCCACCTGATGTGAAGGAATGACTCACTGGAAAAGAACCTGATGCTGGAAAAGATTGAGGGCAGGAGGAGAAGGGGCAACAGAGGATGAAATAGTTGAATGGCATGGACTTGATTTTGAGCAAACTCTGGGAGACAGTGAAGAACAGGGAAATTTGGGATCACAAAGAGTCAGACACAACTTAGCAACTGAACAAACGCACATATACACACAAAACTGCCCCTTGTTGCAAACTTCTATATAACCTGACTTCTTCCCCAGCTTCCTTGGAGCAGTTTTCTCAGGGTTACTTGAGACGCTGTCTTCTGGGCTTGAAGTCCTAAATATTCCCACCAAATAAAACATAACTGTCAACTTTTAGGTTGTGACTACTTTTTAAGTTGGCACACAGCATAGCCAAACTGCTTAAATTCTGTGATAAAAGAAAATCTTTAGAATATCTACAGAATAATGACACACTATACACAGAGGAACAAAGATAAGCATGGTATGATACAGAAGAAAACAATGGACTCATGAAAAACATGCACATGGGTTCCAGTCCAAGATAGTGACATGGAATGATTCTGAAATTCTCTTCCCACAGACAGACTAAATATAGAGCTACATACAGAACAATTCATCTGAAAGAAACCCAGAAACTAGCTGAGAAACTTCTACATGTCAGGTGAATGTGAAAGTTCCTACAATGAAATGGGTAGAAAATCCTGAGACACACTCTTGCCATAAAACCTCACCCTGGCACAGTGACATACAGTTAGAAAGAGACTTACATAACCTCCAGCTTCTCCCTTAAGTATGAAGGGTTTTGATCCAACATCTATCACCCCAACTTTTAAGATATGTAAAGGACAGGTACCCAACCCTCTGAAACCGTTGAATCCACAAGACTCATAGAAACAAAGAAACAGTTCTTAATGGCTCCTGAGGGCTCAACATGTTCATGGAGAAGGCAATGGCACCCCACTCCAGTACTCTTGCCTAGAAAATCCCATGGGCAGAGGATCCTGGTGGGCTGTAGTCCATGGGGTCATGAAGAGTCGGACACGACTGAGCGAATTCACTTTCACTTTTCACTTTCATGCATTGGAGAAGGAAATGGCAACCCACTCCAGTGTTCTTGCCTGGAGAATCCCAGGGATGGCAGAGCCTGGTGGGCTGCTATATATGGGGTCGCACAGAGTTGGACACGACTGAAGCAACTTAAAAGCACCAGCAATGTGTTTATTCCCATGGTTCAACGGGTAGAGATCAGGCAAAAAAAAAAAAAAAAAAAATCATTTCCCAAACTTTCCCTGAAAAAAAGTCTATATTCATGCCTTAAAAGCTGCTGCCTAAAACGTCAGGCTTCTAATTTTAGCACACTTTTAGGAACTGACTTATTCTCCCTAGTGACAGGGGAGGCAAGTGGGCACTGTTCTTGGCATTCTCTCTCTGGCCTATTCCATTTACCTGTATTTCTCAAAGAAGCTTGTGCTGCACCTGGTTTACAGTCTTTAGTGGCTGTTGCCCCAGGGACACACCCCTTGATCACCTGGCTCTTTGATAAGTGGGGCTTGTGTTCACAGTGTGCTGATCCCGGGGTTCAGCACAGAGGAAGTAGACAGACAAGCCTATTTCAGAGTCTTTCCTTGAAACAGGTCTATTTGTATACTCTAAAAGTTGCTGCTTATGGGTCTGGCTTCCAATCAGTCTACATTTAGATGCTGATTGAAATCCAACCCTTTGGGTGTGCTAAGTCACTTCAGCCATGTCTGACTCTGTGCGACTCTACAGACGGTAGCCCGCCAGGCTCCTCTGTCCATGGGCTTCCCCAATCAAGAATACTGGAGTGGGTTGCCATCCCCTCCTCCAGTGGATCTTCCCAACCCAGGGATCACCAAGCCAGCATCTCCTGCATTGGCAGGCAGGTTCTTTACCACTAGCACCACCTGAGAAGCCCCTTAAAGACAGAGGTCTCAGCAAACTTTCAACTACCCAGAGCCTCTAAAAGCAAAGAAGGTAACTTGGACAATCACAAAGGTTTGAGACACACCAGTAGTTCAGGTCAGTCTGAACAATAAGATTCACATCTGACATGAGATTGCTCCAAGAGTGGGAGAAGTGACTGTTTTCATCTAATACATAGAAACCAACACAGACATTTATTTCCTCCTGGCACGTGAAAGTGAAAGTTGTGCAGATGTGTATGACTCTTTGTGACCTCAAGGACTGTATAGTTCATGGAATTCTCTAGGGCAGAATACTGGAGTGGGTATTTCCCTTCTTCAGGGGATCTTCCCAACCCAGGGATTGAACCCAGATCTCCCTCATTGCAGGTGGATTTTTTACCAGCTGAGCCACAAAGGAAGTCCAAGAATACTGGAGTGGGTAGTCTATCCCTTCTCCAAGGGATCTTCCTGACCCAGGAATCAAACCAGGGTCTCCTGCATTGCAGGTGGATTCTTTACCAACTGAGTTATCAGGTGAGGAATCTGTGATTGAAAAACACAGAGTGGCTTGATTAAGGTGTCACAATTAGAAGGTGTCACAATTACCTTGAGCAGGTAAGTTTCCAAAGTTCATCATGGTAGAAAATACCTGGAAATACTGAAATAGGAATTATTATAAACACTATAGGATTCTAGGCTATTAAAGCTATTGATAAAATCAACCATTGTTGTTACTGTTTAGTGACTAAATTGTCCAACTTCTGTGACCCCATAAACTGTAGCCTGCTAGGCTCCTCTATCCAGGGTCTCCTGCATTGCAGGTGGATTCTTTATCATCTAGAGCCACAGGGGAAGCCCCAAATCAACCATGACTGACAGCAATTTACAATATGTAGAGTTATACAGAACTCACTGTATGAGTATTCACAGTAGTACTAACAGTTAAGTAGCATTAACATCACTAACTAAACAAAGGAATAAATTCAGGCTCAAAATTTTAAAATATAATCTCCAAGAATACATACCAAATTTATAATAGTACTAAGACTCAAATGGGTCTTTTTGATCTCAAAGCATATGCTCTTTTAAATTAAAGGAAATATTAAATTTGGCTTTGAGGACTGAGAAATGGAATCTTTTCTGCCATATCAGTGGACAAGGATGTCCCAGTCCTCAGTGATTGCAGTCCTCCAATGTGAGACGGTAACCACTGAGGGAACTCAGGAAGAAGAATACCTACTATCTAGCAGCCATCAGACTACAGCTACAGCCCTGAGGAACTCAGGATGTGAAAAGAGGATACTGGCCTCCAGAGAGCTGAGGTCCATTTAAAAGAAATGATTTCAGTGAACCCAGACACTTGCCTCTTCCCATTCATAAAAAGCACTAGATTCCTTACCGTGGGATATATGGTTTACTTAAATTTACAAAAAAATCTTTCAAGGTTCAGGCTACCTGCCCTTTGTTGCAAAACCTTTGTATAAACTGTCTCCTCCCCCTGCTTTCTCAGAGCAGTTCTCTCAGGATTACTTGAGACGCTGTCTCATGGGCTTGAAGTCCTAAAAATTTCCACAGAATAAAACATCACTCTCAACTTTTAGGTTCAGTGTACTTTTTCAGTCTATAGGATTAACATATACATACTACCAAGTATAAAATAGATAATCGACAAGGACCTACTGTATTGCACAAAGAACTATACTCAGTATTTTGTAATAATCTATAAGGGAAAAGAACCTGAAAAAAGTTAGATACAGCTGTATATATATAGATACAGATATAGATGATATAGATATAGATGATATATAGACATAGACATAGACATAGATATAGACATAGATATAGATATAGATATAGATATAGATATAGATATAGATATAGATATAGATAATGCCTCCCCTGGAGGAGGAAATGGCAACCCATAGAATCGCAAAGAGTCAGACACGACTGAAGCGCCACTCAGGTGGTGCAGTGGTCAAGGACTCGCCTGCCAATGAAGACTCTAGTTTGGTCCCTAGGTCAAGAAGATCCTCTGGAGTAGAAAATGGCACCTTATTCCAGTATTCTTGCCTGGAAAATTTCATGGACAGAGGAGCCTGGTGGGCTACAGTCCATGGGGCCGCAGAGTAGGACATAACTGAGCGCGCACGCACACACACACACACACGACTGAATCACTTTGCTGTACACCTGAAATTAATTCCAACTGTAAATCAACTACACTCTAATAAAAATAAATAAATGAGTGAAATAAATTAGGGAAAATGTCATATATATAAACATGGTGCTAATCTATACTTTCTATTTACTAGGTTCCCAGATCCTTCATAACTGCACTCTAGACTAACAGATATCCAAAACATTGTCATCTCCACTAGTACATTTATATGGAGTACAAATGCGCCTCTCTCACATTTTTGGCTCAATATTGCTACAACCTTTCTATGACCTTGATATATCTAAATTGAATTGGCTCTTTAAAATTATTTATTCTCTTGTCAAATGTGTTAGCAATGTAATAGCTTGCAGTGATGACAAGAACAACTGTCAGGGATGATAGTGATCTGAGACCTTCCTATTTGGACAGTTTGGAATATCCCTCACATTTCTGACATTTAGTTTTAATATTTTTTAAATACTGTATATAAGATATATATATATATATATAAGATATAAACACTGTATATAAGATAACCTATTTCAGGAATGACAGGATTGCTATTGTTGCCAGATGAGCTTTATAAAGTAAAACATTCTGCATTAGTACTAAAGAGTCAATATCTTTGTCCCTGTCTTACCTTCTTCAAAGAGTAATCAGAGTGTCAATTGCTGAGGCCAACAGAGTAGTTTAGTAGATGTTGTCTTTATACTCTCTAACTACATGTAAATCTGGAAAGAGTTTTGTATGTGTTTAAGATTAAAACATTTAACTTATATTAACATGCCATCTGTCTTTCTCTTTTGCCGGGGTCCAGCCTTGGCAGGATCCAGGGGTACCCTCAGGATGAACGGTGTCGGCGAGAGAAAGAGAAAGAGAGAGAGAGAGAAAGAAAGAGAGAGAGAGATCAGACAGGGGGTGCAGCAGAGTCTGGCAAATCTTTATTTTTTACCGTAGCTTTTATATTCTAAGTTAGTACATTTTTAAGGGGAAGATAGTTTAATATTACATCGGCTCATCTTTCACAAAACCAGGGTGTTTTCCACATACTTCTTTGTGAGAGTCTTGTACATTATCTTCTGGCCTTGGGGCCTATTGACATTTTATGACCTAGGTGAATGCAAAGCTGTTTTCCATAATCTATTCTTTAATGAACACAAAGGTCAGTCCTTCTGCAGAAGTTATCAGTTAAATTTATCTAAAAGGTTTACCACACAAAGACTGCAGCTCCAGTGAGGCAGCCCCTGTTTAGCATTCCTGGTTAAAATGAACAATTCTAAACTCTTATTTTTCTAAATCTCTAACTATAACCACTTTTAGAATAATATTTTTATGTTCTCTAATAGGGCTTCCTCACCCCCTAAGGGCTCTGTGCCTATTAGGGCCTTTACGTGATCAGGTTCTTTATGCTGTTTATGATTAAGCTGCTGTGAGCAGTTATGTGCATTAGTGTGCATTTGCCAAGCAGGCTAGAATGCCAGCAAAGGGGTCTAAATTGAAACACTCCTTTCATCCTGGATAATCTTATAGAATACCACCATCCGCGGACATATTAATTAAAGTTCTACGTTCTGTTTGGAAAGAGATCGGGGAAGGCCTTCTACCCATGTCACAGAAATTAGTGAGTAGTCTAATATAGTAAGCATCAGAAAGACAGAGATCATCTTTAAGGTGAATGCCAGGGCAGCTTTTCGAAATCTCTTTAGTCCTGATCTGCCTTGCTTGTCAGGTCTTCTCCTCATGACCTTGTCATGGGTGGGATCTCGTACGCTGGCTCCCGGCACTCTTTTATATCTTTTTCTTTCTTGAAATATTCTAAATATTTTAGAATCTTTTATTCTTCGTCTTTATCTTGTTTAGAAAGGACTGAAGTTAAAATATAATGGCAGTTAAAGAGATAGGCACTTGGAAATGTATACAAGTAAAAGGTAACAGAACATGCCACCACAAGATATGTCACTTTGGCATATGCATTATTTTGAGTTGAAGGCAATCAACACTCACACAACTCAGGAAAAACATTTTCTCTCTTCCTTAACTGCCTAAAAGAAATTAGAAAGGGGGCTTATATTGAAGAAGGAATTCATAGGGCCTGGACTCCATCTCGGGCCTGTCCATGCTGATCGTGCTAGGCCGCCTCTCCAATGGACTCTGAACTCTGTGCTTAGCACCTGTGGGAATGACAATGGAAGGATAAGACCGCCTCTGTGCAGGGGAATCTTGAAGATCCTAAGAAAAAACAGACACTAATCACCCCTGCCTTCAGACAGCACCTATCAGAATGTAACCACAGGCTTATCGGTTATTAACTGGTTGGAATGTAACCGCGGGCTTATTGATTATTAACTCTTTGAACACATAACTCGTGAATGATGGGGTTATTGTGATTGTATTTACTCTTCCTTTGGAAGCCTCACGGGATTTGGGCTGGTGGGTTTGGACACGTACACATGGGGTGTAAAAGATTTTCGCAAATGCTGGCCGGGGTCCTTGGCTAAGAGGAGACTCTGCCTTGGGCCCGTCGGTGTAATAAACTGCACTCCACTATCTGCATTGTCCTTCTGAGTGAGTTTGTTTCCCAGAAAGCATGGCTATAACAATATCAGGAAGAGAATTATTGCCAGAGATAACGTTTTCATCTGAAAGACTTACCTGCTTGGCAGGCAAACATTTATTTACCAAATATTTTCTCTTCTCACCATGTGAATTGTCTTCTTCCTTTGAAGTTTCTCTGTCCTTTTCCTCAGCTGAGGATAGCATATAGCCTCACTTGCCTGGCTGTTTTGGAGTCCCTTATCTGTGTGGGGCTCCCATATGTACATGTGGCCTCCCAGGTGGCGCTAGTGGTAAAGAAGTCACTCGCCAATTCAGAAGACAATTTCCTGGGTTGGGAAAATCCCCTGCAGGAGGGCATGGCAACCCACTCCAGTATTCTGGCCTGGGAAATTCCATGGACAGAGGAGTCTGGCGGGCTACAGTCCATGACGTCACAAACTGTCAGGCATGACTGAAGAGACTTAGCAAGCATGCCAGCATATTTACATAATTAAATTTGCTTTCCTCCTATTAATCTGCCTTTTTATTAAAGGGGGGAGGTCTTAGGCAAGAACCTAGAAGGGTAGAGAAATATTTTTCCTCGCCTCTACAAGTCCCTCCCAAGAAAGCCAAATTGTTCAACACGAAAGATTTCTCAAATCTGATGCTAATTAATGGACAAGAAAACTTTTAGCCAATCAGAAAGAATCCCCAGCACTTGCTCCTGTTAAGTTCATGCTACTAAAAAAATACTCTCATTCTTTGATGGCTTCTGATTGCAGAATAAACGTGATACACAGTGAAATAACACAGTTTGATTCAGAATTAGTTTTGTTTGGGCCTTAAAGAAAATGGTCACCAAACTGTTTCCTGAGGCTGGCATGTTCATTGTGTGAAAAGATGCAAGGTTTTTGGACACAAAAATACCTAAAATCTGGAAAACACATCCCAGCTATTAATAGTTTTCCAAGGAAAAATACCCGATATTGAAACCATAAAATTTTTAAATATTATGTATATTAAAATCAAATGGATAAGTCTTTTCCATTTAAGTGTAATAGTATTTGTACTTTCAAAATAGGATAACAAAAAATCTGAGTCTCATTTCTCTGGGTTTACTTTGCCAAGGTTGAATATGAATATCATTATACAGTTTAACCACATCTTCGCTATTCACCTGAAGGCAGCATAATCTAGATAAAGGCAGAAGAAATGAGTACAGCCTAAACTGCAGCATCTGCATGTCTACAATCCAGAGGGTGTCGTATTCATTCACCTCTTCTACATTGAGAAAGTAGGAACTCATCCTGTTTCTCGTCCCACAGCCTGCTAGGGCATCAGCCTTTCTATGGCAGCACAGGATTCCTATATTCTATAGAAATTATATTTTCTTAATGTATCTTCAGGCTTCTCAGGTGGCACAGTGCTAAAGAATCCTCCTGCCAATGCAGGAGATGCAGGAGACATGAGTTCAACTCCTGGATCAGGAAGATCCCCTGAGGAGGAAATGTATCTTCCTAAGGATGGAAATCCTCATAACATTAGAACACAAAGTTATGACTCATAGTCTTTATCTGTGACTTTGTGTGTGTTCAATTTAAGCAAATTAAGAACCCTAAGGACTTCCCAGGTGGTGCTGATGGTAAAGAATACACCTGCCAATGCAGAAGACATAAGGGATGTACGTTTGATCCCTGGGTCAGGAAGATCCCCTGGAGGAGGGCATGGCAATCCACTCCAATATTCTTGTCTGGGAAATCCCATGGACAGAGGAGCCTGGTGGACTACAGTCCATAGGATCACGAAGAGTTGGACCTGACTGAAGCAACTTAGCACGCACGCATGCATGCAAGAAGCCTAAATGAAAATATAAGCAAAAGATACATGAAAGTTTACTTATACTCTTCAATGATAATAGTTATAGTTCCGTTGCTCAGTCACGTCTCTTTGCAACCCCATGGACTGCAGCACACCAGGCTTCCCCGTCCATCACCAACTTCAATAGTATATTCAAACTCATGTCCAATGATTCAGTGATGCCATCCAACCATCTCAACCTCTGTCGTCCCCTTCTCTTCCCACCTTCAGTCTTTCCCAGCATCAGGATCTTTTCCAATGACTCAGTTCTTCATATCAGGTGGCCAAAGTATTGGAGTTTCAGGTTCAGCATCATTCCTTCCAATGATATTCAGGATTGATTTCTTTTAGGATGGACTGATTGGATCTCCTTGCTGTTCAAGGGACTCTCAAGAGTCTTCTCCAACACTACAGTTCAAAAAGCATCAATTCTTCGACACTCAACTTTATTTATAGTCCAACTCTCACATCTATACATGACTACTCAAAAAACCATAGCTTTGACTAGACAAACGTTTGTTGGCAAAGTAATGTCTCTGCTTTTTAATATGCTGTCTAGGTTGGTCATAACTTTTCTTCCAAGGAGCAAATGTCTTTTAATTTCATGGCTGCACTCACCATCTGCAGTGATTTTGGAGCCCAAAAAAATAGTCTGCCACTGTTTCCATTGTTTCCCATCTATTTGCCATGAAGTGATGGGACCAGATGGCATGATCTTAGTTTTCTGAATGTTGAGTTTTAAGCCAACTTTTTCACTTTCTTCTTTCACTTTCATCAAGAGGCTCTTTAGTTCTTCATCGCTTTCTGCCATAAAAGTGGTGTCATCCGTGTATCTGAGGTTATTGGTATTTCTCCCAGCAATCTTGATTCCAGCTTGTGCTTCATCCAGCCCCAAATTTCTCATGATGTACTCTGCATATAGTTAAATAAACAGGGTGACAAAATACAGCCTTGAGGTACGTCTTTCCCAATTTGGAACCAGTCTGTTGTTCCATGTCCAGTTCTAACTGTTCAATGAAAAAAACCCTTCACAAAAAGCAAATTGAGAAAACAAGAATAAGCTTAGCATAAAATGTTATTTTACTTTCTTATTTCTAGGCAAGAAGGCAAAATGAGAGCAGATGACTAACCCCCATCCTGATTTCCACTTAAATATAAAAGCAGAAAACTCTATTATTCCTATAAATTATTGTAGAGCTGAAATCAAAAAAGTTCTAAATATTTTTCCTAAATATAGAACTTATTTTTGCAAGAAAAAGACTAATGTTTGTCTCTAAACTTTGAAAATGGAGTAAACTGAAAAGTTAGTGGGCAGGCCCCAAAACAACTAAGATAACCACAAACGATGTACAGCCATTGGAAACAACAAAGTTTGGAAGTTAGGGGTGGACAGTATTTGGGAATCTTTCCATTATCCACGTAAAGTATATCCTTAGGCCTAGGCCCAATGAAAAGACTCTTTTTATAGTGAAGATTATAAGTAGAAGGCAAGCTCAGGGTCGCACCTGATTCCAGTATGTATCAGTGCTAACAGATATGAAACCCACACAGAAGATGATCAATTTCTAAAGAGTCAGTATAAACTATATGGAATAAAACATGCTGGTAAGTATTTCCCACAGAATCATGTTCTGTTTCTGGGAATACATGTGGACAATATTTCCCAAAGTCTCTTGCAGTCAGCTGTTACACATGGAATTTAAGCAGATACGTGTGACTTCTAAACCTGCCCAAAAAATTCTTCCTCTGCTGCTCCACATCATGTGTTTTCTTGTTAACTGCTGGTAATCCAGAAATGCATGTGTTAAAGGTAACAGAGCTACTGCTGGCATGGAACCTCTAACGGTACATTGAGTGTAACTTTCCCACACTCCCCACTCTTCGGCTCAGGAATGGAACTACAATGGACCTTAATGTGAGCAATCAAAAAGTATCTATAATGTTGAATCTATAATTATAATCCATAATGCACATTTGAGTATGTTTGTTATTAGTTCTACCCTACAGTAACTAATTCTCCTCCTGCTCCTCCATTTGGGATGGTAAAATTTAAATAATAGCTTTCACCAACCTGTGTGTTAAAACAAGTACAAGCAGAAAAAGTCACTTGAAACTATAAGGCAATCTTGCAATTATCTCTTTCATAAAATATTTTACTGTGAGGAAGAAGAAGAAAATTCAATACAACCTAATTACAGTCTTTAATAAGCTTTCATAAGCAAGAGGACATGAAACTTTGATTTTAGGAAAAGATGGGGCATAAAAGCAGGTGTCTTAGCCCCTCATATGAAAACTTACTAAAATTACCAGAATGAAATAATAATATGGTGGAAAACACATTGCAACCACAACTAGCAAATGAAAACACTCACAGGAAATGTGCAGTTTGGGGATCAACTGAGGCAAGTCTTGAAGGTATGGCAAACCATGAGGGAAACGGAGGATTTACTATTGGAGCCAAGAGACATACTGCAAATTCTCAACAGAGGATGCTGGTCTTAGCGTAAAAGTAACAGGATGATGTTAATCATAGTGATGGTAATGATGATGATGATGGTAATTCAGGAAACAGGGAAAAAAAAAACTAGAGAAAGCTGCAGCTTTCCACTCTTAAGGAAGTAATTTAAAATGAAGCTGAAATGTTAAACGAAGTAGAGGAAAATGTGATGTCATTGAAGATTTTCAACTGTATAAAATTCAGAATATTGAATTTGTATGTGGAGGAAAAGTTTAAGTCACTGTGTAACAATATAGAAGAGAAGTACTAAGCCTTAAAACATATTCCAGATAAGTTAATAAATGTAGAAGACATACAATGGAGACATAAAAGGCAGATCTTTGTGTCCTTGAAGAGAACATGCAAGCAATCAAGCGCTAATAAGAACACTAGACGATCTAGGTTCAAGTTTGGCCTCAACTTGAACAACCCTTATTGTTACCCAAAGGGTAGTAACATTGAGCAATATACTGATCCTCCCCATACCCAACTGTCATTTGAGAAATAAGTAAAACAGTCATATCTCTCATATAATTATTGGGAATAATAATAAAACAAATAAAACAATCACAACAACCTGTTAGTTCATGTTTAAAGCATACTAAATATTATATATTATTAAATGCAATATTTTAAATTCAAATATTTTCATGAAAGAATAATTTTATTATCTCAAGTTACAAATCTAAAGATCAAATTGCTATAAATGGAAACACTAATGAAATGTGATCACTACTTGGATCATTTCAGATTTTTGAACATCAAGGAACAAAGTGAATTTGAATTATCTGACACTAAATAATGGATAATGAAACCTGCAGTCCCTATAAAGCACTATCATTTCTCTTCCTGACCATATTACAGAGAATAAACATGGAAATATTTCACCTCCAGGGCCTTCTACATCCTGCCTTATCTTTTTTGTTTGCTGATACTATTACTAAATATTAGCAAAATGAGAAGTGATAGAATTGGGGCAAATGGATAAGAATTACATCTGGTCACACACTTGCATGCACACACACAGACACACGTGCACACAACAGATTAGGCAGGTCCAGTTTTCAAACTGGTACAATTCCTGAACTCTTACTATAGAGTATAATACAGAGATTAAGCCTATTCCATCAGAGGGTTCATGTGGCAGAATTTCTATCTCTATGAAACATTGTGAATACTGTATTACCTACATAAGATTTTAGTTTAAATTTTTTAAATAAAATCTTGCAAAAGGTGTTCTCAGTATTGTTAAAGGTGTTCTTTCAATAAGCTATTATGGGTGTTTAAGGGGAAATTACAAAAGAGTGATTCACAGCATACTCACTCAATGCCAATTTTATTTATTCTTAATTTGTCTAATATTCATGTTTAATAACTTAGTGAAATAAAATGTTTAAAGCAAAATGCCCAGTTAAAAGTTGGAATTATTTTGAACAATTATTAAGTTTATGGAAAATAATACTCTCTCTTAAAGTCCTATAAATGAAGGGTTGATTTCTAGAAGATGAAAAAGCTTACACTAATGAATGATTCAGACAGTCTTTCATTCTTCATTAGGAGTGAATTAATTTCTTGAAGAAATAAATGATCTTCTTCAGTTGTCATATGTGTAAATTTCATTTCAAACATGCACAGTCCTCGATCTGTTAAAAGACTGATATGTCAATGATGAAATATAAATTGCAGAAACTAATCAGGTTTAGAAATCCTGAGCTCTTGGCTGTGGTTACTGCTGTGATGCTCTGGCACGAGCACATCTCAGCCTGATTATGAGAGATCAGAAGGAAGAGGTGGCATTTGGAGCAAACAGTTCCCACATAAATAGGAGATGTGATTTGTTATGAATTATGGAAAACAGGGTGAGAATTTTGAAAGGATAATCCTTAACAGACGACTCACTATCGAATAGAATGTCACAATTTCTCATATTTGAAAAGGCTGATTATGGAATTGCAAAGAAGATAAGTTTTAACCTAAGTCTTTCTCTTAAAAATTTGCACATTGTATAATGCAGTATGCATCCTTAAACTACATACTTATTTCATAGAAAACGCAAGTGCTTTTCTTAGTCCTGCTTTTGTATTTTCCCCTATACTGTTTCTTAGATTTTGTCAACTTCTGTGTATAAAAATAGGATGCATATTAATGTTTCATAAATATTTGTTAAGTGTCTTTTCTGTAAATGTTGAAAGTCATAAATATTGGAAATAATGGTAATAATAAGAGTGACAAAAATGGCCTGTGCATTGGTATTGTACTATATAATTGAAAATTTATTTCTACAACTGTTATATTTATCCATAATTAATCATTTGGATAATACTATAAGGAAGATATTTCCCAGTTTACATGCAATTGAGGAAACTCAGCACAGTTAGTTTATCATAGTTGAAGAGGGCCATAGTCAGAAAGAGTCCCAAGCTTTCTGATACTAGAGACCAAGTTAATAAAATCCTACAATAGCTGTGTGATTAAGTTTCGATATCTACAAGAAGAGCAGAACACTTTGGTAAAAATACATAGATTCTTCATTGTCTTTCAATCCATGGATGGCCTCCCATGTTTAGTTTCAAATTCTAGGGAAGAAAATAATCATATGTAGGCCACTTAATATCTGTGAAATCCTGTTTAAATCTGCAAAATCAGAGAAGTTATTTACTTTATCAAAGTACACACAGTAAGCAATGGCAAAACCAGCATTGGAAGCACTTTTCATTATATCATAACTTTAATATCTCTCATTCCAAGTAGCATGTAGTTTTCTGGCATCTACCATATACAAAAAAATAACTGCTCTCTAGAAATGCCGATACGTCTGCTCTTGTTTAGTCACTAAGACATATCCAGGTCTTTTGCAACCACATGGACTGTAGCTGCCAGGCTCCTCTGTCATTGGGATTTCCAAGGCAAGCACACTGGAGTGGGTTGCCATTTCCTTCTCCAGGGCATCTTCTCAACCCAGGAATCAAACCCATGTCTCCCGCTTTGGCACGTGGATTCTTTACTGCTAAGTCACCAGGGAAGCTCCATGATTGTTCCCCTTAACCCACAAGACAGCGTTTAAAAATTAGTAAGTTCAGTCGCTCAGTCATGTTCAACTCTTTTCGACCCCATGGACTGCAACATGCCAGGCCTTCCCGTCCATCACCAATTCCTGGAGTTTACTCAAACTCATGTCCATTGAGTCAGTGATGCCATCCAACCATCTCATCCTCTGTTTTTCCCCTTCTCCTCCCACCATCAATCTTTCCCAGTATCAGGGTCTTTTCCAATGAGTCAGTTCTTTGCATCAGGTGGCCAAAGTACTGGAGTTTCAGCTTCAGCATCAGTCCTTCCAATGAATATTCAGGACTTATTTCTTTAGGATGGACTAGTTGGATCTCCTTGCAGTCCAAGGGACTCTCAAGTCTTCTCTAACACCACAGTTCAAAAGCATCAATTCTTCTATGCTCAGCTTTCTTTATAATCAACTCTCACATCCATACATGACCACTGGAAAAACCTTAGCTTTGACTAGATAGATGTTTGTTGACAAAGTAATGTCTCTGTTTTTAATATGCTATCTATGTTGGTCATAACTTTCCTTCCAAGGAGTAAGCATCTTTTAATTTCATGGCTGCAGTCACCGTCTGCAGTGATTTTGGATACCAAAAAGATAAAGTCTATCACTATTTCCATTGTTTCTCCATCTATTTGCCATGAAGTGATGGAACCAGATGCCATGATCTTAGTTTTGAATGTCGAATTTTAAGCCAACTTTTTCACTCTCCTCTTTATTTTCATCAAGAGGCTCTTTAGTTGTTCTTCACTTTCTGCCATAAGTGTGGTGTCATCTGCGTATCTGAGGTTATTGATATTTCTCCTGGCAATCTTGATTCCAGCTTGTGCTTCATCCAGCCCAGGATTTCTCATGATGTACTCTGCATATAGTTAAATAAGCAGGGTGACAATACACAGCCTTGATGTACTCCTTTCCCAATTTGGAATCAGTCTGTTGTTCCCGTTTCACGTCGGTCCAGTTCTAACTGTTGTTTGCTGACCTGCATACAGATTTCTCAAGAGGCAGGTCAGGTGGTCTGGTATTCCCATCTCTTTCAGAATTTTCCAGTTTATTGTGATCCACACAGTCAAAGGCTTTGTAACATATGTACTTTAGTAACACAGATAGTAAACCAAACTGCTCGAGTGTTCTTAGATTTAAGAGTTTAGATAGAAGACACTCATATAGAAGGTCCAACTCTGTAAACTCTTTAAATCTATTTAAAAAAAAAAATAGTTTAGTATTACACAAAACTTCAATAGTTTTGATCACTGCTAAAAATTTGTCAGTCTTCATACAACTCAAATATAATCACCATATATATAAAATAAGAGACTTAAAGGGATGAACAACAATAAACAGTGAATCACAACCCTCCTTGGAAATATATTAGGTCCTTGGCTTCTAGACTTAAGAATTATCACTAAAAGAATGAACTTCTGGATTCAGAACACTGGTATTTGACTTCTAACTTCTTTCCATTATGGCCTTAGAGAAACTAATCTCTCTATGATGCTTCCACATCTGTAAAAGTGGGTTACAATTTCAGTTATAAAAACCAAATGAAATATTCTTTCAGTGAAATATTATAAGTAACTAAATATAATAATTCTGGCTTCCAATGACCTCTCAAAGGGAGATAAAGATTTGGTAAAAATACAGAACAAAAACATTAAAATATTCCAAACTGTATAAGGCAAGAGGAAATAATTCAGATTCTAGCTTTAAGAATAGAAACACTTTGAGGATGATTAAGTTGCTACAGTACTATCCTATAATCATATGTAGTTCTAGTTTATCAAGTGCCAGTCATTTTTTGTATAATCTGTAGAAAGCAAACTCTCCTGAATTAAGTTCAGTTTCCCCCCTGCAAAATTCAGTGCATGTAAAATAGGGACTATATGCATTTCAAGTTCCTTTCAATTTTTTGCACAAAGATTTTAATTCACTGTTTATTGATTTATGTAAATCCTTATACTTCTTTATGTTCACATCCTATCCAAAGTTAATGGCATTAGCTTTCTTCATATTATATAAACTAAATAGCCAAATGTGTTTAGAGTCCACATGAGATAATTTATTATAAGATTTTCTTGTGATAAACTCTTGTAAAGTTTTTTAAGTGATAAAGTGTAATCAATAATTAAATGAGTATTTGATCTCATTTATTATCATAGGGCTAGAGATAATCAATATGCAAAAGAAAAATAAAATTACTGCAACCAACTTTTTATCAGAATAAGTCACTGTGATTACTATAAGTATTTTTTCCAGTTAGTTCAACACTTCAAAGAAGGAGAACAATTTTCTTCCTGCTTTACCAGAAAATTGGACCTATTATTTTTTTTACTATGCCATTAGTGACTGTCAAAATTCTTAGTTTAGTATAGAACATTAGGAATACAAATTCTCTACTAAAGGTCCCAATAGCAGAGTAAATTCCTTTAACAGAACTGTATTTGGAAAGATGGGCAGTACTTCAATAAAGTAAACAAAGCACAGGAAATAGCATTTTCATGTTTTTCCAGAGAAAAGTAGAGTCTACTACTTATCCCTAAAAATATGGGATTCCTCAAGCATTAGCAGCTAATACATGAAAATTAGAAATCCCCCTTTATTTAAGGAAATAACATTTAACACAATAGATTGTAAATTCTCTAGAACTTACAGCTAGAGTAAGGCTTTACAGCTAGACTAAGTACAGTCTTCTAAGAGTAGAGTGGTACAATTTATTTAAATCACTAGGTGCCAAGTCCAGCCACCAGTAGTACAAAGAAGTGGGTGGAAATGAATTGCTATTTGTTAGTTTAGATTCTTTATTAAGTGCAGGGTTATATGTAACTGAATAAATGGATGAGTGAGTGGCTGTGTGCCTAGCCCACCTGCATTGACCAGTTTCAAATGCTTACTGTGTTTATGTGAAGGAATGTAGAAGACAGTTTGCGGTCTTATTACATCAGTGTTGTGGGATTCCTGCCCCTTTCTATATCACCTAGTCACCGTCTCAGAGTCACAACTGACTTTTTTCTCCTATATTCTGCAAGGGAGGAAATGAGGTGAATTTTACCTGTTTTGGAGCCTCCTTGGTTAAAAAGTACTGGGTCTTTTTGTCCTGTGCACATGCTCCCCAACAAGTGAACAGAAATAGGAGATGAATTCAATGTACCAGCTTGACTGCCTCCCTGTTGGCCATTAGCTATACTTCATAGACAAGGATGCTAATGACTTCACTTTCAAATATAAAACTGCTTCTAATTTGCTAGTTTGCTTGTCTGAAACCACTAAATTCTGTATCTCATGACACTGAATCTGAATGTTATGGTGATTTTTTTTAATGCTGAGTATCATAACCCCCAATCAATTAGTCTTTCAAACATACTCTTAGAAAATAATTACTTTCTTCTATAATTGTCAGATTATCAGTTCAATTATTAAATTTGAGATCAAAATAATGTGTTGTAGCTTAAATAAGTGGGAGTTTGCTTCCTTCTCACATAGGAGTCCAAGACTAGGAATCTAGGACTGATATTATAGAGTAAGCTCTTTTTTGCATTTTGTTTTGCAATCCTTAACAAGTGGATTCCATCTCATGGTCTAAAATGATTGCTTCAATTTCTATCATTGTAGTTGCCTTCTAAACAGGGGAGAGAGACCAAGGAATTCATACCTGTTCTCTTCAAGGGCAGGACTTAGAAATGGTACACATTATATATACTTATATTTTATTGGCTGAAACTTAGCTGTAGAGCTACATATATTATCAGGCAAGGAAGGAAAATAAAGTCTTCACTTTGGTGACCATGTTCTACTGAGAATTTTAGTACAAAGGAAGGAGAATGGAAAGTGAGTACTAATTAGCACTAATCATTTTTTCATATACTCAAAAGCAGAAAAAATGGGCAACTGGGACCCCTACCTTTCACAATGGGCAAGATAATAAAAGAAATGCTGAATTTCCTAATGTCACAGACCAAGAATACCAACTATCATCTCTACTCTATCCTCTGTCTGAGCTGAAATTTCTTGGTAGACTTAACAAAACGCTTTTAAATTATGTGGGTATTTAGAGATAATAAAAGCAGCTCTAAATCTTTTCTTTCTGATAATTTGAACATTTCTTACTCTTTATATTTGTCTTAGCTACGACTGCAGGGCTTCCCAGGTGGCACTAGTAGTAAAGAACCCATCTGCCAACAAAGAAGACATAAGAGATGAGGGTTCGATCCCTGGGTCAGGAAGATCCCCTGGAGGGGAAAATGGCAACCCACTCCAGAATTCTTGCCTGGAGAATCCCCATGCACAGAGGAGCCTAGCAGGTTACAGTCCATGGGGATGCAAAGAGTCAAACATGACTGACGTGATTTAGCACATATAACTATGTCTTCCGGAGAAGGTAACGGCACTCCACTCCAGTACTCTTGCCTGGAAAATCCCATGGATGGAGGAGCCTGGTAGGCTGCAGTCCATGGGGTCACACAGAGTTGGACACGACTGAAGTGACTTAGCAGCAGCAGCTATGTCTTCTTGACTAAAATACAACCAGAACAAGAGAATCTGCTATAGGACTGTGATTGATTAATTCATGAGTTAGTTACATAGTCACAGCCATCAGGAAGTGACCAAGACTCATAGCAGATCATATTCTATCATAAACACACTCTTTGTACCTCTAAATGGTCTGTTTCCCCTTCTTGGAGATAATGTTAGTGGCCTGAATGTGAAACTGGACAATTTTCTCAGTACCTCTTTTACTAACCCCAATCAAAAATTAGTCCTGAGATTATAATTTGACAGAGCTGCCACACATTTCCAGCCCTAGCATGCAGTTTAGTAACCATAATCCTGTGAAGTAATAATCAGTTCACACATGAATGAGAACAAACACAAGTGCCTTAAATTTATCACCAAAATCTTACCAAGTAATAGTGTAACAGTTTATGAATGGAGCATCTAGTCTCCCCATCAAAGAGATTCTAGGTAAGGAATACCACAGATTTCCTTTCCTTAGAGTGTCAACCCCCAGGCCTTCCTAGATTTCATGTCAGCAATAATTTGCAGCTTCTCACAGGTTTTTCCCATTGATTCTTAAATAAAATAAGAAGTCACTCTTTCCCTCTTTCAATATCCATGGCTCCCTCGACTACTTTCTTGTTGGCAGTTTGTCCTAGTGTTACTCTGATACTGATAAGTCAAATTGATGAGGCATTGACAGAACCAGGCATAATTTTCATCAAAATGCTCATAAATGTTTATTTAGTCAGGAACACTTCTTTAATTCACTATCATACATAGGGCATAGGAATGAGGAAGGGCAGAAAGCTGAGAATAATCTGTTGTCATAGTCTATTGGAAATGTATATGCCGCTTGCTTCAGAGGGGTGTGGAAAAAGTGACATTTGTTTATGGAAAGACTTAATATAGCATGTATTTGAATAGAGACACTATCCAGTTTAGAATCAAAACACTAAATTTCATATAAGTTCAGAGAGTATTCTAACTTAGAGTCAAGCTCAACTAAGCATTATCTTCTATTACTACCTCCACTTCGTTTTATCCCACTTCTAGATCTACTACTGGGATCCAGAATAAGGAGAAGACATTGAAAGAACATATGAGCTGGGTTGACAACCTTCTGGATGGCCAATCATGATGCAAAGATGGATGCAATCATAATGCACACAAGGAGCTGAGACTGTGAAACAGTCTTGTTACCTGGAATAATAATGAAGATTCACAAATGTCTATAGAACTATCTATGTGCCAGAAAGTTACAGGGGTTCCAGATAGCCAAGGTAGCTACATATAATGCCTAAGATATTTTTTTTCTAATAATACCCCTAATATTAACTCTTTGCTATTTCAACATACATGTAAAAGATTCTTATCATATCCTAGTTTTCAAGTATCTTGAAATGCCTTCCTCAAATGATTTTGTCTTTCAACTTATCTCAGCCACTCATTCCCTTAAATCATCCCCAAAATGTGTATACAATACAAATACATACACAAAATGTGTATACAATACATACACAAAATGTATACACAATACCATATGTATTATATGCCTAAGACCAGACATATGCCTTGTTCTCTTTCAATACCTTCCTATAATGATATGTATTTCTGCATGGGCATTAGAAAACCCCAAAGGAAGGGAAGAGGCAGGACTGGTGTGGTAACATACAACTGGACAGTAAATCAGAAATAGTGCATAATTTGACTGGAAAAAAAAAAAAACCTGCTGAATCAGACTGAGTATTCCTGAAGGTGTTGAAATTAAAGTGTTCACTGCCAAGTGGAAATGAGAGCTCATGAAGAAAATTAAATTCTGTTAGAAAAATAGAGTTTCGTTTGAGTACACATCTGTTTTGTAGCTATTATTTATTTTTGTTATAAATTATATCATCCAAATTAGCTAATTGGACCAGATAGTCCATATCCCCAACTACCCTCTTCATCAGCTACTGAGGAATTACATAAGACTTCAGAGATACTCTGTAGTATTCTCTCAAGCAGAAAAATTAAAGGAAGAATGAAAAGAAAAGAAATACTAATGGACAAATGTTGACTGTCTTCTTTTCTCACTAGCCATCAGTATGTAAAACAATTCAGGTCTTAGACTTGACGAAGAAGATCATCAGCTCCCCTACAAACCACACAGGGATTCCTGAAATCTGAGCAGAGGGTTTGAGTCCAAGATGCATTAAGGTCAATTATGCACAAATAACCAAATTTCCCCAAATTTCCTAAATTCATCTTAAATCAAGAATCCACACAGACACTGAGACTCGGATATAAAGTCATTAAGTAATTGTTCTTTAATATAACTCATAAATCATTGGAGTTATTTTTAGGCTGTGAATAATTTTAAGTTTTTATTTTATATTGGGGTATAGTTGATTAACAAACAATGTTGTGATAGTTTTAAATGAATAGCAAAGGGACTCAGCCATACATATACATGTACCCATTCTTCCCTGGCCAAAAAAATCATTTTTCTATGATAGAATATTCCTCTCAGAATGGCCCTGAAGGAATCTGGAGTCCTTTGGAATTATTATTCTCCTCTTTTATTAATACCCATTTCCCCCTCATGTCTCAATGACCTTAGTATCTTGCTTACTGCCAGTTTTTGCTAACATCACTTCTGCCTTAATTGTTTGGAATTCCAACCTAAATGTAAATGATGCTTTCAGTGTCTTTACCTGCTACTTCCTCAACACTTCTCCTCCAATGATCCCCTGCATTACACCTGTCACACATCCCCTTGGTCATACATGTTAGATCTTATCATTACAATACCAGTTACCCCTCCATAATCTGTGTTGCACTCTGAGCACTCTCATCAAGTACCTTTTTTCTTTTTCCAACTCATTAACTCTAGTAAAATGCTTTACAACTATCCTTAATCCTCCTTTCCTAGATATAGTGCATGGTCAAGTATATTGCATATACACTATTTTCTACCTCTCCCTGTTAGAATGTAAGTGTTAGAAGAGCAAGAATATCTGTCTGTTTTGTAATAGATCTCACACAAGCAACTAGAAAAAAATGCCTGGGACATACTAAGCACTGAATAAACATTTCATAAATGTATGGTTAACTGAAAGAAGAAAATATCTTGGTTCTAGAACATGGCTTCCCTTTTAATTTTTCCTTTCCTTTCCTTGGACACTAAGGAATAATTAAAATCAAAGCTGTCTTAATGTTTCTCCCTAGCTAATCAGGACACTTCCTGTAGAAAAGTGACAAAAATATAACTCCAAAAAACAAGTGAAAAAAGCGTGTATTGGCTTCAGTTAAATGGGAAGTTCCTGGAGGAGGTGTAGGAAATTGTTTCAAACACAGTTCCATTCCGGGTTTTCTATAAAGTTATTAAGTTTCTCAATTTCTTGGGTATATTTCTTTCTGAAGGTTGACCTAATTCTTTCCTAAGACATATGGGCTTCCTTCATGTCATCAGGGAAGCTGGCTCTGGCAGTTCCAAATCCACATCCTGTCAGCCTTATGTCCCCAGAGCAGGAAACAGTTGTTCCCACTGGCAGTCTCAGAAATGTCTAGTGAAGTGCTCTGGCTGTCCAGAGTAGAGCTACTGTCTACCTTTTTTGCTGGGCTGTCCAAGTTCAGAATAGTCTTCATAGCTTTACCAGGACTATGGATTTGGAGAGAGGTGGTCCCTACAAGGAAGAAATGCTAAATAAACACCACAAAGCATTTACTTTATATCACATTCCATTCTCTTTTCCCCTCACTCTGTCAACTGGGATGCTTCAGAGGCCAATTTCTATCTGATGGTACAAATCAGCCAAAAAGCCACATATAGGAAAAGATGATTAGGCAAGAGAATTCTAACTGGAGCCCTTTTAGGCCAAAGGGTTTGAACACAGTGAACTTCGTCCAACCAATGTTGTTCAGAGATTTCAGGCTAGCTATTTTTTTTCAATTTAGTATAATAAATATTCTAAAAGAAGAATGTTGGTTTTATATTATTAATAAATAAAATAATATTTTTAAATTATTGCAGTTTTACTCATTTATATTATAATTTCAACTGCATGTTCATATACTGTTTTTATTCATCCATCAAATAATTCATCTTTCTGACCATCAGATAAGAGGAGTCATTCCCCACATACCATGTGCAATGCAATGCACTGTGCTGGTAGTGAGAATGCAATGAGTAATAATATATGTTTGATTCAAATTAACATAAATACTTACTTACATTTGCAAAATTCCACTTATGTAATCAGCTTGCTAAATCCATGATTATCGTAGATAGATTTTGTATTTAGTTTCAAAATTACCATAAATAACGTTTATAGAAAGTTAACTGTGTCAGGCACTCTATTAAACACTTATATGAATTACTTCATTTAATCCTCACAATTTTATGTGGTAGGTGCTATTATTACCTCCATGTTTACATAAGTAAACTGATAAAAACCCAGGAATCTGTGATATAGGTCTCACAGTTCAGAAGAGGTGGAATTAGAACTCAAATCCACTGACCTGATTTCAAAGATAAAAGTTTTCAACACTCTGTACTCCCTCTTATCAAAGGAGTCAAATCACATTTAGTGTAGAGTGACCCATAACCCACAAAGATCTTAATACAAAAAATAATATTTTATTTCTTTTAAAAAAGTAGTTTAATATGACTTACATAGATAGTTTCTAACTATAAAGGTCCAAGTGAGACTTGTGAAACTGTCAACTTATTGTTGACAATACTATAGTCAGAAGCAATTGTAGTAGTGTAGATTCTTGTTACAAATGTTTTGTATTCAAGGGTCTTAATTATAGCCTACCTAGGAGTACAAAAGAGATAATTCAAGTAAAAGGAGAGTAGGACACAGAAGAGATTGGGTCCTATCATGGAATCAATAGTAATAGTTCGGTTGCTCAGTTGTGTCTGACTCTTTGCGACCCCATGAACCGCAGCACACCAGGTCTCCCTGTCCATCACCAACTCCCGGAGTCCACCCAAACCCATGTCCACTGAGTCGGTGATGCCATCCCACCATCTCATCCTCTGTCGGCCCCTTCTCCTCCTGCCCTCAATCTTTCCCAGCATCAGGATCTTTTCAAATGAGTCAGCTCTTCACATCAGGTGGCCAAAGTATTGGAGTTTCAGCTTCAATATCATTCCTTCCAATGAACACCCAGGACTGATCTTCTTTAGGGTGGACTGGTTGGATCTCCTTGCAGTCCAAGGGACTCTCAAGAGTCTTCTCCAACACCACAGTTCCAAAGCATCAATTATTCTGTACTCAGTAGTAATAGGGCTAGAACATTTGTTTTCATAGAGATAGGAGGAGAGACACATGTATACACCATGGAAGAAAGAGTATGACGAGAATAAAAGTTAATTCTGAGGATATTAGTGCTCTGAATACAGAACAGATTGGGTCCTATCATGGAATCAATGGTGTTAGGACTAGAAGAATTTTTTATTGTCTCACACTTGGTAGAAGTGACCTACAAAATTACTAGGTGTCCAGGGGACATAGTGGTTGTACAGGCGTGTGCGTCTATGTGTATGCACACATGCATAAAATAAAAGAATGAGACAGGAAGGACAGAGTTATTACCAGAAAGTAGAGGACACAAATAGTGAAATGTATAAAAGATGCTGGTATCATATATGTTTTTTCTGTCGTTCAATTTCTCTCTTAGTTTGGTTGTTTAGTTATCGGTCTTAAAATATATTTCCATTACCCTGACCTGAGAGAGAAAGTACTCTTTTATCATGTATTCATCTAAAAGTCACGATATTATTTTCAGAGTATCAAAACATTACAGTTCATATATTTAATATTTTATACCAGAGTTTAACTACAGTTAATATGAACTAATTTTTAGAAATATTCAGTGATGAACCACAGAGACTGAAGTCCCAAAGACTAATTCACATTAAATGCGCATACTGCATACCTTGGGATTCAAGGTGTAGGTTTATATTTTCACCATTTTTAATTAGAGTGAAGTAACATCAACAAATATTTATCCAGGATTTAAGAGTTAAACAGGCCCATTTAATTTTGTCATTATTTCCCAGGTAATCAAAGCAGATTAGACTTAATGACAAAGATTGATTGAGTACTACTTATAATTTCTAAAAATTAAAATTAAACAAAGATTGTTTCTCTTTAACTGAGAAATAAGGATGAAGAGTGAGAAAAATCTCTACGAAGGTTATACAGGGGAGGGACCAGGTATGTGTGTGTGAGCAAGTCAGGCTCACAATTGTGCTTTTAACCCTAGAATGCACATGTTTTCAGAACAATTTCAGTCAATTTCAAAGGCAAAAGAACACAGAACACAAGCTATCATTTAAATGCAAAAAAGATTTCATTAGAATTTTTATCTCCCCTTTTGGTGATGTGACAACACGTCAGTGATACGGATTAAAGGAAATGAAAATTCCACCACAGAAGCGAGCCAAAAAGCCTCTTTGCTTTGGAGTGTACTCATTTGGGTTACAATTTCTATTATGCTTCTGTTTTAACATTACATTTGAGTTTCATCTTATTAAGTTCATTTACATTAGTATGAAAGTCAGTGCAATAATAGAATAAATTATTTTGAAATTAATGTTAAAATACTAAAGACTCCAAGGCAGCTTTGATGATTAAAGTTGATTATAATGGCTAAATGTTGACAATATAATACATTCTCCAATTATTTCTCTGAATATTGCAACTCACAATCATTTCTTTAACTTCTTGTGGCTTATTCTTTGTGTTCAAAACAGCATCTCTGAATATACATAACCACAATCTTGGGGCAGGCAAAGCAGAAATCTACCAAGATCAATAAATTAAATAATGTGGATATCCAACTCAAAAATAAATGCTTTGTTTTTATTTTTTATAAAGATATGTTAAGAGGATAAGTGTGTAAATCAGAGAATAGTGTAGCCAAAGAGTATAGAGATATCTGATTCAAAATACTGCCAAATTTAGAAATTTTTATGTGTTATATCCATTTTGGGGGCTTGAAAATGGATGGTAAAAGGACACTTTATTAATCGTTGATGTATTTTTTCCATAGAAACAATCATTATGCTGTACCAACCATATTTATCTCATGATAGAGCTAAAAGGTATTACTGTTACTGTTTTAAAAGTAACAAAGGCATTACATTTAAAAGTAAAAAAGTAAAAGTAACAAAGGCATTTACCTTTAAAACTAAAAAAGGCATTACATTACCATTACTGTTCGGGAGAAATTGTACCTGAAAATTCAGCACACAACACAGATGAGGAGAGAGACAAGGAGTGAGACCAGTAGAGAGAGACAAGGAAGGTTTCATGTTATCATGCCTGGAACAGTTGTGCAAATTAGACACATGGACAGGTATTCCAGGCAAAAGGCAGATGTAGGTGGTCAGAGCTCTGCCAATTTACCAACTTGTAAGAAAACCATTTCCTGCAGCACATAAGGTGACTGTGGGATTGTAACAAGCCATGAAGATGCAGAGATCATCAGGAAAGACAGTCCATGAAGGGCAGGGATATACATTAAAGCCTTTGAATTTGATATTGGACATAATCTCATCCCATTAAAAGATTTAGGCATGAGAGTAACATAAACATGCTGCATTTATAAAGATGGTTCTTTCAGTAGTTTGAGAAATCTTATAGATTATTGCTGTCTGGTAGAACTATTTGTGATGAAATACAGAAATGTTCTATGTCTGCACTGTTTAATATGGTAACCACTAACCATACATGTATTGAGCATTTGAAATGTGGCTAATGCTACCAAGAAACTGAATTTTTCAGTTTATGTAATTTTAATTAATCTAAATTGAACTTTGAATAGCCACATGGGGCTGGAAAAACCACATGGGGCAGTGCAACTTTAGAGGCTGGACTGACTTTATCCGAGGTTATCAAAAGAAAGCAGTTGCAGAAATTTAGGTTTCTTTATGCTCACTTTTATTTTCTCTAAATATAAGAACTTAAAAGGAGAAATGATTTGTCAAATAATTGCACCCCATTTTACCATTCTCTTTCTTCTCTGAAAAATCCTCCATACTGAAACCTGTTCTCAGAACTCTCAGAACTAGAAGGGTTGATAACAAGTATCTGAATATCATGACCTGGGGTTTGATATTCAGTCCAAATATATACTTAATGAAAAATATAATTTAATATATTTAATATTTAGCACTGGCAGGTTAAATCCTTGAAAATTAAACTGATCAATTAATTTAACATGTATTTTTAATTCATTTGAATATTTGCTGAGTACTATTTGTCAAACAGTATGCTAGATGCTGGGGATAAAGTTGTGAGTAAGTCTGAATTCCTAGAAATTCACAATCCAGCAGAGTGGGTGGATTATACACAGAGCTAATCATAATACAGTGAATGACATATGGTGATGGAAATTCAATAAAATGATCACCACACCAGAAACATGGAAGTGCTTAATTCTGCATGAAGAATTAGGGGTAAAATTAAGTCAGGAGTTGACTCTGATATTGAAATGAGAATTTCAAGGTGAACTACCGGGTGGGGAAAGAGAGGATATGAAGGTGGTAGGTGAGTAGGGGTGATTGGAAAAACTGCATAGAGTTGAAACAGCATGATTTAAGTATGAATACCAATTACTTGTCTTAAAAACTATATATAAACATTTATGCCTGGAAAACAGGATGATGAATAAGGCTGAAGCTAAGAAGCGACACAGTGTGTGAAAGTGACAGACATTGAATGATTTTTCTTTTGAATGAGATAACTTAGATTTAGATTTTTAAGGATCTGGTAGCATGGGGAATTAATAAGTGATGAAGATTAAAATAGGCTGCATAAACCTGAATATGATTGGACAGATTTTTTGAGGTATTTTAAAATTTTAATGTGGAGGTCCATAACTAAGGTCACTAAGGGCTTCCAGTCTTAAAAATCATGTCGTCTTCTTTTAATATGATATGTTTTGTTTTTCTGGCTCATCAATTCCTTAACACTCTTCTCTTCAAATAATTTAAAACTCCACAACCCTCTACAAGCAAGAGATCAACCTGAGACCCAATAGATGAGCAGGTAAGGGATACAGAGAAAATAGGGGTGACTGCTGCGTTTGTGGCTGGAGACAGTAGAAGCTGATACTACTAATGAAATGGGGGGAGATGTAGGAATAGTTGAGATTTTGGAGGGTGGTAATGGATTCAGAGCCATTCCTGCTTCCAGTCACTATTTATCTTTTCAATAAGTGACAGTAAGGATTACTCACCCTCTTACCAACACCCTGCTGCCCTAGTGAGTTTAATCTTTGTGAGATGACTACTATTACTATACATCCATCTGACTGGAAATCACTATCTTTCCTATCTTCAAGCACCTTCAAGCTGCATGGAGGAAATTATCTGGACACAGAGTAGTTTATTTGTGTGGAAAATACTTTAGCATATCTGACAGAGAAGTCTGGCTTAACGGTTTTCTTTCCAAGTCACTTTGCTCCAGGAAAGTATGTGTAAATCAGTTACTAGCCCATGAGTTTTTTAGAAATGGAAAATGCACTAAGGATGGAATTTCTCACAGAGAAAGAAAGAGGCAAATGCATATTGAGCTGGAATCAGACGCTTTGAGTAGCTCTAACTTTTCCTTTACCTAAACACATATCTACCAGTTTCCATCTGGCTTACTTCACTCAACTGAATTTAGAAATGACCAATATTTCACAATCGATAACTGATCTCCAGAGAATTCTGCCAGGTTTCTTTTCCTCTGCCAACATACATAGCTCACATGTCATGACTCCCCATGGCTCCTTTGTCCCATTTGAATTTCATAACTAGTTATTGATTATTCTTCTTTGCATTGATGTATAGCCTGATAAGCATACAGTGAATGCTTATTCATGGGCATCAAATACATCCAGTCCTAGTCCCAGGACTGTGCTTACAAAGTCTACTGGCTCCCAAACAGAACAGGAGAGCAAACTGTGACATAGTACCCTGTGATATAAAACCAATTGCTGGTCTTCAGCTCATTTTTAGCTTCCAAAAGTTTATATTTTCTAAAATTGTATTTCTGATGAAATAACATCATAAATTCTACCCTGGATATGAGGCTTGGGCTACAACATACACACACACTGCAAATGCATTCAGTGCTCTGGGGCATGTTTGGAAATATTGACTGCATTTAAAAACTAAAGCAAAAGAAAAAGATGGCTCCTAAATCCCAAAGCCACAATATTATTAACTTTTGAAGGAAAATAAAAAAAATAAAGCTATTTAATGCACCCTAAAATTCCATGTAACATTATAGGCTAATGGAGGTCAAAAGAGCAGGAGAAAGCCCTAAGGTGTTCACTGAGACTTAAGGGGATACTGACAGGGCATCACCCCAGTGATCTCACATAACTGTGACCAGATCAGTTGCCCTGGAGGTCTGTGGTTTCTTAAAATTTCCTCTGTGGCATCTCCGCTCCTAGACACTCCATCTCCTAGCCTGGGATTATTGCTGCTTTTATCAGACATTACCACTTTGAGAACTTCTGAAGATGCCATATCACCTGTGGGCTATTAACTGGACTCAGCTGCCATATCACATAGGGCCTAAGAGTACAACAGGGTCCAGTACTCTGGTGTCCCAGAGATACAGGTGTGATTGTAGACGTGTACTGATGAGAAATGGGGAATACCTTTCACCCTTTAAGACATGCACTTTTCTGTGGATGTCTTTGGTCTCTGTATCCCAGGAGTTTTTGTTGTTGTTTTTAGTGAAACAGCTCTCTTCATCTAATATTCAGTCTACCTTCCTTCACAGTGATCTACAGTGGGTCCAACAGGGACCTGCCTGAAGACAACTCCAAGTAGGAGATAGCAAGTTCTACCCATCCCCTCATGTGCAAACCAGAGCTTCATATGAGATTATGTCCTGGGATTCGCCTTGGATGAGGAATGTGACTTTGACCAGCTATGGTGGACATATCTGACATATGTCACCAGGCAGAAGAGTTATGACATCCAGCAGTGAACAGCTTAACTTCAAACAAGACCCTAATTACTCAGGAAAAGGCAGTGAAGCTGGTGAATGAATCATCTGACCACACTCAAGGGCAGATTTCAATATAAAATACCACCTTTTCAAACTGATTATGAGCTTTAGAAATTAGGACTAAAATGTCATTGAGAAGATCTTATGTAATCTTTTTAAGTAGCATACATCTAAAGCAGTGAAAATAAGATCAAGGATTGGATTTCGGTTGATCAAAGTAATTTTAATCCCAGATGCACTGAGATAAGTTTACTATCAAAATTAATCAGATGATTAAAAAAGATTCTGAAAACACTCTCCAAGTGGTCATAATACTTTTACTTTACAATAGTACCTCTCTAACTAGAATAGAGCAGTGGGAAAACAGGAGCTGGGGTAGTGTTGAGCTAGTCCTCAAAATTAAATTCTGGTTTTGACATTTGCTGACTATATATAAGTTTTCAAACTTAGGCTCAGATTCCACTATTAACAAATGGGGGGTGTAATTCTTACCTTGTATGGTTTTTGTTAGCAGGAATAATAAAAAATACAAAATATCTTGCTCAACATTCAAAATAGTAGTTGCTCAATAAATACTGTTACTATACTTAAAAATCAGTACATAACATGTCATTCTTGATCTAGATGCCAAATCTTCATTCATTTCTCTTTCCTTAATCTTCTCTCCTATGAAGTAGGCTAGTCAGTCAGGGCATGGATAACTACAAGGAATGAGAGAGTAAGAACTAGAATTAGACTCTCTTGTTGAAGAGAGAACATGGAGTGGGTAGAGAAAACAGAAGGGTGGGTACCTTCAGTGTGAACACAATATCCAAAATGGTCATCATCCATAAATCATAATACAGGTAAGCCCTTGGTATCAGGGGCCCAGACAAAGTGACCAATTGGCAGCCATCACTGTTAGCTGGTATTGGAATCCAAGACACAAACCTGGTTTCAAGCTCTGAGCAGACAGAAGATGAAGCACTAGGCAAATCAGAGGTCCAGATTCTCCCCTTGGTAATAAACAGACTACCAAGCCAAGAGATTAGACAGAGAGAAAGTCAAAGCCCAGTACTTGAAAACAGATGCACAAATGTGATCTTGATTGAGCTGCAGATGCATGAGGTGGAACCATCTGATTGCTTTCTGTAAGATATGAGGGAGCAAGTTGGTAGCACCTACTGTCCTGGGGCGGGAGGGGTGACCTCTGGACAAATATAAGGTATCAGACCATGTCGTATGGTCTAGCATATTAGGAAACCCAGGAAAGAACTGCTGAATTGAGTATATGAAATCACAATCAAATATAGCAAATCTGAAGGAAAAGACAAGGACTGAAGGATAGAATGGGTGACTTTTGCAATCACTAAGTCAGTAAAAGGGCAGCACAGTGAAGTTGAAGAGCAGGACAGAAGAGATGCTTTCATTCTTAGAGGGATATGTCTTTCATAGGGAAGTGAAACTCCAGCCTAATAAGGGAGGACAGCTGATTAAAGGAACCATATGTGACTGGAGATGAGCTGCTTGATGCTAAGACAGTTCCTAAGGACAGTGCAGTTTTAGGCAAAGGAGAAAGGAGGGCATAGATATGGAGAGGGGTCTGATATGATCAAAAAGCAGCAAAGCCTGTTGTTATTCCTTATGTGCCTAACCAACTTTTACTATCTTTAACTTCCCAGTCCCAAGGCCAGAGCATCAGACAGCGACCTAGACATGGGTCATGAGATTCCGTCCTTCACTAAAGTGACACCCAGAGCAGTAACTAAACTGTCTGAGGCATAATCGGTCCATCTAACAAACAAAACAGTTCTACCTACCTCACATGATTGTGTAAATGAGATCAGCATCTCTGAACCACATGGTAAATGTTAAGTCACTATGTAATGTTACTATGTGAGTTGTTTTGTAGAAGGTAATTTTTCTGAGCGGTTGGACACTTAGAGCCCCAGGTCCAGATAAAATACAGGAAGGTGACATTGGGAATGCCTCCATTGTGAGTACCCAGTCCGTTCCTCAGATGAGCAATTGTTCCAAGTCTGGCAGGTGTCACATAAGAGGGAGGATGATCTGGCAGCCTCTAAGGCATCCCTCACTTCTCCACCAACCACTGTCGTGTAGGCACTCATGTCATCACACCATCTCCAAGCACAAGGAGCAGAGACCCTCTCCCTGTGTATCTGCCAGCTACCAAGGCCCACACAAGTGGTGGGAGCTGAAAAAGGAGACAAATCAAGGTGAACTCACAGATGTGAGAAGCAGCAAACTGAAATATCAATCATGTTTCCCTAGCACTATGAGAAGCACAGTTCATTTGTTACACCTCAGATTACTTTAAACCAGATGCTCTGTAGGAAATGCCATAGAGCAAAACTGCAAAGAAGAGTCTAAATGTGACAGTCTGCATCACAAAATAAAATAATTCTGGTGCTCCCAAGGACAATGAGTCAGAATCAGTTTACAGAGGGGGGAAAAAAAAAAAAAACAGAAAAGGAAAGGTTTTTCCTTCATTTGATGTTTTAAGAAAGTTTTTAGTCCAGAGCATCTCAAACTTGAGTGTGCCTCCAGACTACTTTGGGACCTTATCCACAGGTAGATTCAGATTCCACAGGTCTGGGAGGTGTGGATGGGGGAGATGCTGCATTTCAACAAGCTCCCAGGTGAGGCTGGTAGTAGGAAGGTACTAGACAATCAAGATTGAGGATTTTAAAGTAGCTCTTATGACTTCTACATACAGATGAGAGAAAACTGATAGGAAGGGAAAGAAGATACCATCTTATAAAATGAGTCACTGATATCAAAACATACTTGAAAAACGCTTGATGTTTGATGTTCTCTTATGATACTTACTCTCCTTTGAAAGTGTTCACAATTCATTTGTGAAGTCAAAATACATACACACACACATAGACACATAAGCATATGAAGTCAGAACCCTGTGTACCCAGGGTGAAAATCAGTATAATGCACTGAGCTAACTTTTCCCTCAGAATTCTTATCTGCTAAAGAAACAATAGAATTATTCACTTTATGACAACTCTGAAGCTTCTATGTGAATGGCTGTCACAAACAATAGCCCTCAATAAATGGTTACCATTGTCAATAATGGTAGTAACGTATCAGTAGACGGAGTTTCTCAATTCTCCTCAATATTTTTAATCTTATTATGAAAGTGAAAGTGAAGTCACTCAGTCGTGTCCGACTCTCTGCGACCCCATGGACTGTAGCCCACCAGGCTCCTCGGTCCATGGGATTTTCCAGGCATGAATACTGGAGTGGGTTGCCATTTCCTTCTCCAGGGGATCTTCTCGACCCAGGTATTGAACCTGGGTCTACCTCATTGTAGGCAGATGCTTTACTGTCTGAGCTACTAGCTTTCTGATTAAAAGTCAATAATTTTCTTTTAATTTTGGGGGAAATATAGAAAAAGATATAAAATGTTTGAATTCATGCTTAATCAAATTGTTAAGAGATGTATATTTTTAATACTCCCATTTGTGAAAATCCATGCCGTATTCATGTCAGATGATATTATAAACATAATATAGTATAAATTTGTGGTTTTAAATTTAAAGCTATAGTGTATATTTTGTATCTTAACATAATCACAAAATATATAGTAAAAATTTCCTATATTACAAAATATGAATTTTTATAATCAACTTTAAATGTTCCTTTCAGTGCAATACGATAATTTATTAAAGTACTCAGTTATTACTTTTACCAGATGTTTAAGATGTTTTCTAATTTCAATATTAAAATTACATTATAATGACTGCTCTTGTAAACATTATTTGTGCACACTTTGGTTATATCATGAATTCAGAAGAAAATATTGCTGAACTAAAGGGTATGTGCATTATTAAAGGTTTTGATATCTATTTTCAAACTAGCCTGCAAAATAATTTACCCATGTCAACTCCCACAGGCAATAGGGCAGCAAGGGGGAAGCATGGGTTTGGGGTGATGGGGTGAATAGGAGAAGAGGGGTTTGAGAGAGGGAGGTCTGTAAAGAATGGCAATGGCTTTGACTTTCACCATGAGCAAAATGGGCAGCATAGAAGGCTTGTAAGGAGTAATCTAAGTCTTTAATAAATCAAGAACCAAAGTTTGAAGACCATGAAAGAAAGCATTATAGTAATTCCAATGAGAGAAGGCCAGGGCTGCAAGATGGAGATGGTGGATAGACTTGGGATTCTGGATTTAATCAAAGGCAATGACAACAAGATTTGCTGAATATGAAGGGGAAAGTCGGTAATGATGAGTTCAAGTTTTTTAGTATGAGAAAATGGGAGATGTGTCATTTCCTGAGTAGGAGAAACCTGTGGGTGGACCAAATGGGCTGGGAAAGAAACTCAGCCACTCAGTTTGGTCAAGTCTGATTTGAGATGTCTTTGAGACACTAAGTGGGCAGTTAAATTGGTAAGAGAGAGACTCTGTAGTTATTAGTCTAAATTGCTCCCCAAGTTCTTTTTGAGTTATGGCTATTATTTATCCTAAAGTGCTACTTTTCTATAAAATAACTCATTTCTTTTTATTAACATAAATTTACAGAATTATCTTTTTATCTTTCATAAACATTGTTAGACGTTCATATAATTGTGTAGGTTTTTTCCTTCTTTTTTCTTGACAAAGCTAGTTCACAATTAGCTGTGTTCTTATCTGTCTTCTTAAGTAGGTATAGATATTTCTATCTAATTTTTATCATTTCTGTTTAAAAATTCCTTAATTTTCTCTATATATTTACTGATGTCTCTGATCTGTTTCCTCATGTTCTCTTATTCTTCTACCAACTATTTACACTGAAGGCTTAATATATTTTAATTTCTTTTGCTTACCAGTAAAATTTCTAAGGATGTGATTTGTGTGTTTGGTGAGAATACATGCATTTTTATGCACATGGTTCATATTTTTGTATTTTGTAGTTTCTTTTTAATATATTCTTATCTGATTTATCCTTTGACCAAGCACTTAATTAAAATATTATATGTTGTGTTTTTTCTTATTTAAAAAATCCCTTTTGGCAAGAGCTTCCCTAAGCCACCACAGAGACTGGGTAGCCTCCAAGAGTCCACAGCTTTCACCTTATCTTCTACCTTCTTTTGGTAGGGGATGGTGGGGAATGGGTGTGGTGTCAGGCAGTCTCAGAGGTGCCCCATCCTGGACCCCTGAGAGAGTTCACATCACTAGCAACATGCCCTATGGCACCTTGCCGGGGGAGGTGGGGGGATCACCACAGGGCCCCTAGGCTCAGGCTGTTGCCATAGGCAATCCCCTTTGTATAGCTTCAGGTGGAACCAAAGAGGCTTTCATAGCCTCCCAAGCCTGGTCCCAAGCTTTGATTGAGAGCAGGGCAAGATCCAGGAGAACATAGCCAAGGGCTAAGGGAGAAGAGATTGCATTTGAGATACCCTTTGGAGTCTGGAAAACACCTGGACATCTTGGGAAGGAAGGGCTGTGGAAGACCCCATTCACTTTTTCTTGACTTCAGGGGTGTCATATTTCCTCTTGCTGGAGTTCCACAACTGCAGCGGTATGCCAATGGGAGGGAGAGTCAGGACCCCAAAGGTCATCCAGTTCAGGAAATGGAGGGAGAATCCCCTATCAAACTCCCACTGAGCCAGGGATCTTTCCTGTCCAGTTGCACTGGTAAAGCCCATCACAACAGACCCATCCTCCTGAGCCAAGTAAGTAATAGTTGCTGAGGTGAAGGGAAATAACCAGCTTTGAGAGGGTGCAGGACCACCATGAGGGAGACGCTGCTAGCAAGTACAGTCTGATCCCATTTGACACTGAGCATCCCAGAGACAATGTCAAAGAAATCTTCTAGAGGGAAAAAGTCATCAGATAATTCCACATCTAATACATACAGCACTTGAGCCAACATTGTAAACATCGTACTGTAAGGTCAGGTCTCACCCCTCCATGGCACATCGGTGTTCAGCAGTGATTTAGAGGCCAAAAGCTTGGCTCCTTCCCCTACCTGAGTGACAGTAAATAGATCCAAAACCACGAACACCAGCAGCCTCGTCATGGGCACCCCCAAAGCCTTTTGGTTGTCAGCAAAATCAGAATCATATGCTGTTCTTTACAAATTTCTAAATTGTATGATTTTTATGTTACGGTTGGTTATTAATTTCCATTTCTTCCAGGCTATATAAACTGTGCATTTTGCAATGCTGAATTTTATACTTTTTGGGTGTATTCTTGAGAATAAGACACGTTAACTGATATGAAACTAGACACAATACAATCCATTATATTGACCTCATTACTTTTACTTTGAAATTAAAGGGAGCTTCCTTTCCTGCTGCAAATGATCATCCTTCTAAATCTACCCTGTGTAACCCTTCTATTATTGATGATGTCAGAGACCATATCACTCTGAGCCCTTTTATAGCTTTGGGATATTTCTTCCTCATTGTATTGCCTCAGAAGCATAACCTAGAAAATATTTTCCTGACAACATCAGTACTTAGCAATACTATAAATCTAACACAAATCTAACACCAAAATTATTCTTGAATTTTCTTCTTCCTTGGAAGGTTTGCTCCCTGCCTCTCCCCTGTGCTTGGAATCTCTGCTGGAACTTCAATTAGATAATGCTCCTGTGTTCCGAAGTTAAAAGTTTCTGTCCTCCAACTCTGGCTCCTCTAGACCTAGGTCTTCTGCTCATGCTGGTAGCATAATGAGGATACACTTGAGATAAGCAAACTGTTATGTTGTAGAGACAGCACTGCTCAGATTCTGGTCAGTTACATTCCTGCGTTTGGTCATTCCAACTGGAATAGAGAAATAGGGATTGTGTTCATCTCTGCAGAAGTCACCATTTAGCCTCGAAGCTTTATACATTTTAGGAACGAGATACAGGAACTGAAAAGAGATAATTCCAGGATATTGTGGAAGAGGACAAAATGTGGGGAGAAATAAAAGTGGAATACCAAGGTGTCTCTCTGAAACAAAAATCAGATTAAACTGGAAACAATAAGGCCTCACGGCCTCATGGATTTCCCTGGTGGCTCAGATGATAAAGAATCCACTGCAATGCAAGAGAGGCAGGAGACATGGGTTTGATCCCTGGGTCAGGAAGATCAACTGGAAAAGGAAACGGCAACCCACTCCAATAGTCCTGCCTGAAGTATTCCATGCACAGAGGAGCCTGATGGGCTACAGTCCATAGGGTTCCAAAGAGCTGGACACGACTGAGTGACCAACACATTCTCTTGCATGGAATGAAGGTATTTTAACGTTCTATGTCATTCACTATTATTTCTTTTTTTCTACAGTCATTTATTGTGTTATCTATATGCCAGACATGCGGTCTGAGACTCACAGCAATTAAAAAAATAATAAAATTTAAAATTTTTATTCAATAAGATAATCTGTGCATAGTAAGCACACTGTCATCATAACTATTATGTTTTGGGCTCTGGATATTTGTAGGAGAAATTATTTTCAACCTAAGGGTAAAATCAAAAGGTGGAAGTAAGGGATCAGGGAAGTTTTTTTGGAAGAGATGTACTTCTAAAGAAGGGAACACTACTTCACGCCTAGTTCATTTGTATGCTATATAGAACTGTCCCTGCCATCTCTTTCCTGGTGTTTGATCGGACTCTGCCTTAGTGAGTATTAATCAAACTCATTGCTTTGCTATTTTTTATGTCACTTAGGTGGAGTATCTTTTTATTTGACCTAATCTGTTGGTAACTTATTCCTTGAAATGAACAGTGAGTGAATAAGACCCCAATCAACAATCAACAATAAAGACTGTTCCTGCCCTGCATTTTAACTAGACACATTTTAATGAAGGGGAATTAAGAAGATTCAGGTGGCATTTTAAAATGAAATGAAAACCAAATCAGATACAGATGACACCAGGCATAAACGTCTTGCATCATGGTCTTTTATAGGCAGTTAGTAACTAGCTGAAGGAGACCGAAGGCATCACACAGCATATGGCGAGATAAATATGGCTTACTTTTAAAACTGCATTTGTGTCACACAATTAAACATTAAAACTCTGTATTCCTAAAGATTCTGCTGCAAAACTTTAAATTTTTGCAAGTTTCATTGTAACCACTCTGGAGACTTTTGAAGACACGAAATCTATCATTAGAAGCAGAATATCTAAGTCACATGATTCCAGAAAACTATTTTTAAAAAGGTGCGAATAAAACTTGCAATCCAATCCAGGGAGCAGCTCAAATAATAACCAATATTCACTCCCAGCTACACCATCCCAGTGAACAGAAGGTATAGATGATTGTGCCTCCCTAGAGCCCAGCAAGGGAAGAAGAGCTCTGAGAACGGACTTGTCCCAAGAGGGACCAAGTGGAGCTGAATTACTGCAAGTCCAAGCCTTGTCTTCAGAGCATAACAGTTCCAGCAAAACTGAGGTTAAGGAGGTGTGTTCCAATATCATTTTGCCACTGCAGCAAAACCAAGACTGACTTAATTAGTGCATTGAATATAGCTTCTGATAGGTATCAAAACTAAGGCCCACCTGGGAAAATGGGCTTTGGTTTCTAAACCCCACTTTTACTGAATTTGGAAAGAAAAAATAAAATAATATTTTTTTCTTAAAAGTTAGAAAAAGTATTTCTAAATTATTTTAACCTAAAAAACACTTCTATTATTTTAAGAAAAAAAAAAGTCCCACTCATGTTTCTTTCTCTCAATTTGAAAAACTGAAAATAGCTGAAGATCACAGGGTACCATTTAATCAATGGTGCCAAAGCAGAAGTCTCAAGAAAATCTCTCAAAGAAAGATGCCAACTTGGAGTTCCTGACTCCACTATCATCTGTAAATGCCAGCAGTTAGGTTTATCTCAGAGGGCTTCTCTGATGGTTAAATGAGTTAATATGTAAATAAGGCTCATAACAATATCTAGAACATAATAAGCAATATATGTATTTGTCACCATTATTATTATTTTGATATTATGAAGATATAATCTAGACAGCCCAGGGTAATGGATGGTTCAAATAATATTTAATACCTTCCATTTGATGGGCATTTAATATGTTTGAGGTACTTTATGGAAACTGACTTAATTTTCACAATAATCCTATGAGGTGGATACTAATGTTATTTCAATTTTATAGTTTGAAAATCTGAGGCTTAAAAGAATCCTCAGGTGCTCAAATTAAGGTTAAGTCAATGGGCTGGAAAGTAGTTGCATCAGCGTTTTAACCAGGCAATCTCCTTGAAGCAGCTGCTCTTTAATAACTAAGTTGAATGTCCAAAACAAACAAAGGCAAGATTTATAGTGGCCAAGATCAACATGTAAATCTAGAGAAATCTAACCTAGACGTGTTACACTTGTGACGGTATAAGCAAAGTCACACATGCCACACACATGATGCAGGGGAGCAAAATCTGTCACCCCAAAATATGCCTCTTTGACATGAGGTTTATTTTGAGCTAAAGGCAATCAAAACCCAGGAGTTCTAGGAAAAGCTCTTTACCTCCCTCTCCACTGCCTTAATTCACATAGGAGGGGGCCCTGTAGCATTAGACATCCATACCAGACATTCTTTTTCACTTAAGAAATTTATCTGTGTAACAGAGTAACATCTACTCTGTTGGCTAAACATCTACTCTCCCGTCCAGTGAACGGCCTTCCTCCCTTTGTGTCCCCGAGTCCCTGTGATCCTTTCCTCAGCAGGATGCAATATAAGCTTCATCTACCTGGCTGCCCTTTATGTCTTCATATCTTTATGTGGCTTCTATATGTTTGTAAATCTGTTTTCCTCCTGTTACTTTGTCTTATATCAATTTAATTATTAGAATAGCAGAAGAATCTACAAGGGAAGAAGGGAACTTTTTTCCATGCCTCAAATGACAAATATGCAAATATGACAAATACATGCAAAGAGTTCAACAATTATTTGGAGATAAAAAGCAATCAACAGCATGAATAGAACCTCAGGGAAGCTTCTTGCTTTTAAAGATTAAAGTACTTATGTCTAAAGTCAGAGCCCCTCAACTGTTCTTCCCCACACTGTGTGTCTCTGTATAACCTCATGCTTTGATAATGCAAAGAGAAGAGGCAGGGATCTGTTGAGTTTTCAGGATAAATTCATATGGATGCCAACTAATGTTCTCCACTTTTAGACTGAGGGATCAGTACACAAAGGTTGAAATTTCTTACTGAGGATGTGCTAATATAATAAACCCCAAATAACCCAGAGTCTGTGAATTAGATTTTGCTTTCTTTTTCTTCTTTCATGTCACTTAGCCAGAATGACAAGCTAGTCCTTGTGGCCTCACCAGATGTTCCATATGAACCTGTCATGTAGAAACTTCAGACTCTGTTTTTCCTTGTCACCCATCTCTAAGTCTGCAGTATGGCCTAACAAGATCTAAAAGAGCATACACTTCTTCCTTAGACTCCAAAACACTGCCAATGCTATTGATAACATTAGTAGTAACTCTACTTAGAAAACAAGACTACATGTTTCACTTCTAGATTACAACCATGTACAGCTTATTTAGAAGCATTACTTGCAGACATAGGAGAACTCACCTAGTCTTTTCACCATCACACATATCTTGCATTTGGATCTGTAATATCTTTAAAAATCTTAATCCTTGTGTCTTTTGTTTCCTGTGGATGGAATAGGCTTGATGAGTCTGTATTAGGTAACTAGCATTCATTTTGATAGGTAATTTCTCTCCTGGGTTGCTTTTAGCTCAGTGCCCTGGCAATCTTTGCCGCACTGCCAGAGACTCCATTCTTCAGTACTTCTAAAATACTCATACTAGTGTGTAATCTTTAATTCCCTCTCCACAAGCACAAGCACAAACGTGGCACTGTAAGATTTTAGAAGTGAATCATTTATGGTAACAGGAAGAATTAAAATCTATACAAGAAAAATTGTGTGTGATAATGGGATGGGGGAGTGTTCCAAATCCACAATTAGGATTCCTAATGTGCAGTGAATACACCTAGATCTTACAGCACAAGTGCTGAAAAGAAGAGATTGCCCTAGTGTCAGCCCAGATGCCATTTCAAAGATTGGAACCTTGATCTATTTTCGGGACAGTTCCAAGTTTGATTTTACTTTTGTTTATGCTTAGTAATAGAATTATTTTTTTAATATTATATAAATGGTTTGTGGGCACAGACATTGCAAAAGTTTAAAGTACTGCACACCCTCAATCTGAGCTCCTGGCACCCAAGGGTATCCTCTCTCTGTGAAATTGTAAGACCATCAAAGTTTGGGCAAACTCCACGAGAATAGTAACTTCATGAGGGAGCCAATGGACAGCCAAATCCCTAGCCCCACAAGCCCTATCTTTTGATACCCATTATCCTAGTTCCTATTTTGAGCATAAAGAAAATTAAAGTCAACCTTGGGATTCAGTCTAAGTTTTCATTCTCACCAATCTTTTAACACAGACCAGACTCAGTTTTTGCCCCTTACCCAACCACCCTCCTCTAGTTCCTACTCAAATCAAATAAAATAGTGCATTTCATCATATGAAAGAAGTAAGGCCAGACTAATATTTGGAGTTTTTATAAAACCTGAAAGCTTATACATTTTTAACTATGAAAAGAGAGCAAATGTGTTATTAAGTTTCTAAAGTCCAACAGCTCTCTTATCCTTCCTTCCCCTTGAGTTTAAAGCCCCAGAAATAGGATTAAGTCAAGGTACTATCCCAAAGATGCCTTCTAACTCAGCTGATAATTTAGTTTCCTGGATCACATCAACTCACATCTCAAATACATCATTACTAAATTCTTAAGGGTCTAAATGAACATCTGTGTTTTTGCTTTTTCTATTTTTTTCCTCTGTAGATGGCCAGTGGTATCTAAAGATAAGCCTTATTGGGGGGCAATGTGAATCTATTACTTACAGTGGCAGACTGGTCCACAATAAGAAGAAGCTATCTTATAAATCTCTATAATTAAAAGTATGGTCCATGGTTATCTGCCCCAGAATTCAGACAGGAGTTTGGGGAAATGAATATTACTGGGCTCTACCCTATGTTTCTGAATTAAAATCTCAAGAAAAATTTCTGGGCATCTATACATGAAAATGTCCCTCATTAAATTTTAACAGTGGAAATCCTCAAACTACTCTTTTAAGTCATCTCATCCTTAAGATAATATTGGGGCATATTGCATAAACACATGTACATATATAAACATACACATATGCATTTTTCCTCTTGTAGTTTAAGCAAATGAAACAATGACACACTTTGCTTTTAATTATCACTATAAATCTTTCTGTGCTATATATGCTTACTGTGCTCTGCATTAGAATGAACTGATGGTTTTCTAACTTATTAGTAACTTCCCAGACCCTAACTAAACCTGAACTGAGGGTTCAGGAGATGTGATTTATGTGGCCAGCTTTACAGCTTGTCTTTTGAGTAATATCAGATCTCAGCATCTTCCTTCAAAAATGAGGCACTGGCTATCTTTGAGAATCATTATCAGTTCCAAAACTGAATAACTGAATTGAATGTTGATTTGAAAACTGGAGAAATATATGGGTAAGAGACAGACTGTGAGACAAATGGCAGCCATCCACTTGTGTGCTCTCAACAGAACACTAAGGAAGAATTGCAAGCTCATCTGCCTAATTAATTATCTAATTTGATTAAAAATTACATTTGATTTGATTTGCAAAGGGCACTGATAAAGACCCTACCAATGGCTCTAAATGCATGGTCTCCAAATGCTGGAAAGAAAACAGTTCCTTATATCAAGGTCAGAGTTTCCTCAAGCTGAGAAGTTTAATTCTTATGTGTCTAATTTTGAGTCCAGGAAAATAAATTCAAAAATAGGGATGATACAAATATCAAATGATGAAGTGACAACTTAATTCTAACCAGAAGCAATAGTCAGAGAAAGTAAGTGATTAAGAATGACAGATAAACCATAACTTAGGAAAGGTTTATTCTTCTATAAAGCTAACAAGTCTTCCCAGAGTTGAATAGGTGAACTACATAAGTCCATTAAACTACCACAAAAGAAATGCAGCAGAATAGAACTTTTCTAAGATTGTTGATATGAATGCTTAGGAGATTTGAGTTGTTCCTCATGGTAGCTGCTCTTAGTAAGTCAACAAATTGAAATGAAGATACATACTTGACATCGAATACATCTCATATTCATGTTTGACAATAGATTTTCACTTTTTGGATGTGTTATATTCAAATGAGAGTGGATTGAAATATCATATATTGGACACGGGAGTCAAGAACAGGACTGAAAAGTCAACACCAAGAGTGCTAGGCACTCCTTGGTAAGAGGAGGATGGGAACTGAGGCCAGATTTGGAACGTGAGTCACAGGAATGTGCTAGCTTTCTTTGTGTTATTCACGAATACAGATGCATGTTGCTGAAGAATTTTTGGCTTGAAAATGGGAACAAAAATTAGTGGCAAAAACATTCATGATACATAAAGTGTTCTTAGAAGCATGATATACTTTTCTGTATGGGGTGATGGATTTCGGGTGTGTTTAAACACATTACCTGGTCAGGCAATCTCAAGACATACTGAAATAGTGGAATTCATGAAACTCTTGGAACTTGGAGCTCTGGTTACATTTGCTCAGCACCTGGTTGCCTGTCTCAGCATAAAACCAGCTGGCAGCTGTTTTTTGTTTCATTTTGTAAGACTTTGTTATTTATTGTCCAAATGCTCCTCATGAATTTCCAAAGCACAAAAATTCAGGCCAGTGAAGATTGAGGAACTTGTTTGGGTCAGTGAGAAATGTCACCTCTATATAAATAACTATCCTGTATTTTTCTCTTTCATATTATTTTCAAGGGGTCTTAGTGAAAAGTCTTCCTTTGACTACCCCTCCATTTGAAGATGTTTCAGTGAACAACTCACATTCAAGGTGTCCCAAAAATCAATTCATCATCCTGCTTTAATGCATAAACCCAACCCACTCATCCTGTGTGACAGACAGCTCAGAGTGGGACAGGGGCATCCCTGTTTTCACCCGTGCACAAGAGATGCTGACCTTTTCTCTGAAAGACATTCCAAGACTATTTTGGTGCCCTGACTAGGATTCTTATTCCTGAGATGATTAAGAACACATCTGGAATTTCAAGTGGAGCAGAGCACTTGAATTGAAAAGAGGTCTGACAAATGGTTTTTAGGTGAAGGAAGAGAGTTGGACATTCTTTCTCTAAAATTTTAAAAAAGATATCCACACCTGGATCAGATTCCAAGAATATCATGCAGTAAATATGATGTCTAAGACAATGTTCCTTAGGATAGGATTGTGGTCGAATATTCTCAGAGGAGGTTTCCCTAGTGGCTCAGGCTACAAAGAATCTGTCTGCAATGGAGGAAACCTGGATTCCAGCCAGGGTTAGGAAGATCCCCTGGAGAAGGGAATGGCTACCCATTCCAGTATTCTTGCCATGAGAATCCCATGGATTGAGGAGCCTGGTGAGCAACTCAAGAGTTGGACATGACTAAGCGACTCTCTCTCTCTCTCTCTCTCTCTCACACACACACACACACACACACACACACACACGCACGCACACATTCTTAGAGGAGCTACTATTCAGCTTCCAAGCAGAAGGATGGAGGGAAGAGGAAGTCATTTTCCTGGTTTGTGAGGAAGGTCAGTACTTGAAGTGTGCCAGGCCTGTACTAACACTTTTTATCAAGTACCTAACAATAATTTGACAGCAGCTTGCTAAAATATGTATTGTCAATTCCTTTAAATAGACTGAAAAAAAAAAGGAAATCTTTCCAAAATCTTTCAGTAAATGAAGGGGAATAAGGTTTCCACCAACTGTGGTGCAGTTTATAAAACTTTCTTACTAAACCAGAGTCTTTATTTTGACCCTGTTTACAATCCACATAATTCATCCTATTAGTAAAAGAACCTAACGCCTGAAGATAACCATCAATAGTCAAATGATATCCGCAAACTTAAGAATCATACATTAGGTAGGTGACTACTGAGTTTTGTTTCTTTTTTTTTTCCTGAAATGCATATTAGAGTCCAAGTTTTGGAATACACACATACAGAGAATAAACAGAACATTAATGCTACTGCCTGTCTTGTAAACAAATTAAAGAGCAGAATAAATTATTTGAATGTATTCATTAAACATGTACTAGATTCTGAGATAGGCTTTCCAGGTGTCACAGTGGTAAAGAATCCACCTATCAACACAGGAGATGCAAGAGACATGGGTTCGATCCCTGGGTCAGGAAGATCCCCTGGAGAAGGAAATGGCAACTTATTCCAGTATTCTTGCCTGGAAAATTCCATGGTCAGAGGAGCCTGGTTGACCAGAGTCCATGGGGTCACAAAGAGTTGGACACAATTGAACGAGTAAGCACACACAGATACTGAGATAAAGCATTAACAGGGGAAAAGCCCACGGCCCTCTCCCCAAGAAACCTAAAGCATAACTTAAGAAGCTCACATCAATAAATAATCACAATGCAACGATAATATGTTCAAATTGAGTTATGAACAGGGAAGAATAAGAGACAGCTCAAAGTATAATTAATCAGCTGGAGAGGATGCTAAGACACCAGGGAATTTATCACAAAAGAAAAAAAAAATGATTTGTATACTGAAAAATGACCAGGTGTGCTCCCAATGCATGTATACTGGGGGCAGGAGGAATGTGGGTCGGTGCCTATCTGGAAACTGTGACTGTCACTATTTGAGAATAGTGACAAGTAGGAAGATGAGTATTGTTCAGGTTATGAGGTGCTTTGTATGCCTACATCTGGACTTGGACTTCAGTTTTCAAAGAGGGCACAAACTTGTAGCTTTCTGACTCACAGATGCATTCTGTTGGTTCAGAAGGAATGTTTTTAAATTAACTGTCTAGAGAGCACTCTAAGACCTATTGTATTTTCTAGACATACTCCTTTTTTTCATGTTACCTACTGACCTGCCTTGCCCACAAAGGCATTTTTAGTGTGCAACCCATATTATGATGCATGATGATCCATCAAACATTTTGAATCTAGAGTGATATAAGATCTGGATTATTAAAAATATTTTCATGAAAATATATTAAAACAAGAGAAAACAAGTTTAATATTCCAAATGATAAACAGCATATATCTGAGCTACAATGATAGATAAAAAAACAAAGAATCTGTGGCAGAATGAACAACATATAATGATTAACCAAATATTAATAATTGTTATAGAAAGGGTGAAACTGATAAAAGTTTTAAATTGCAGCTTACTATAATCATATATAATTACATGAAGTAAAAGCAAAGCAGTAAATAAAAATACTTCATTGTCATTAGTTGTTGATAAAGAGTTAACTGGGCATGGTTAGTGCAATTAAACTATCCAATGTATTTGAAACTGTGCTATGGAGGCTGATAGGCAAAAGACTGTTAAACCAGAAGTACTGATTAATTACTTTATTGGACCATTAAACATCTGGCTTGTCTTTGCTACTCAATAAACTTAAACAGTTCATTAAAAACCAATGAAACATGACAGAAAAAAATTAGAGGCTTTGTTTTCTTATTTCTTTTCAGCTTACCTATGGATTAGAGGCTCTTATTTCCTTTAGCATTTCCACCTCCAAATATCTAATGGAAAGTCACAGACTTTGCTGAGTAATGGCAAATTCCACACCCCAAATCAAAACCAGAAACTGCAAACCTGTAACTCTTTAGTAATTGTGAATAAACCAAGTTGCAGAGGTCAGTAGAGAAGGAAAATCCTTTTTGTAATATATGCCAGAAGTCTTTCTGAAATTTATTTACAACTTCAATGTTAATGCATCTTGGCAACCATTCCTTGCAGGTTACTATTTAACAAACAAATGCAGGTCAGAGTATTGAATGACTGGGGGCCTCAATTCACATTTTAAAATGTATAAACTAATACAGTAAATAAGGTATTAAAGTTCACCATACTAACCAATGACTGTAATATTAATATTCATTTATCTTCCAATAGACTTAAAGAGATATATCTACATAAAGATGTATAAGTATTTTATTGCAGAACCTTTTTTTCATTTTTTCACCTTAATTTCTGAACATATTTCTATATCAGATTCTTAATGAGTAGATAGCATTTTATTCTTTTTAACCATTTAACTGTTATTGTAAATGTATATTGTGCTTGTTTTTGCACTTATAAATCCACTCCAGTGAAAACTCTCCCAGATATCACCATAGTCTTAGATAATTATGTTCTTTTAATGAATTCTGAGAAGTGAAATTCCTTGGTTATTAATAGGTATCTGAGGCTTTTCTGCCTGTGGCCAACTTGGGAAGCATTATCGAGTTACTTTCATTAGTAAAAATATTAATTAATTATTAATTTAAAACCTTATCTATAAATATTCTGGGAAGATGAAGGGGTGGCACAGGTCTTGAATATCCCCAAATCCACATATCAAGGCAAACAGTACAAAAACCAAAGACATGGGAATAGCATTTACAATAAAGCTAGGTTACACAAAATAACCACAACCCTCAAATTAAAAACAGATGAAGACAAACTACCAATCACCACAAGACCTACATAGCATCAGGGTCCAGGTGGAGATAGCAAAAGGGAGACGTGAGGTAGCTCACAGATGCGAGGATAACAGACTCAAAATAGCCCATGAATTCTTCCTGGATCTTGTGGCTGACCAGCTGGAGAAGAGCATCTGAAACTGAGATGTTATCCATTCTCTAATTCATGCTGAGCCAAACAGAGTGGAGATGGGAGAGGCTGGGTGGTCTGTTCCCAGACTGTTCCCCGAAACCCATTTCCCAGGTCACCTGCCTTGGAGGGGACTGTAGGAATCCACGCTCAGAAAATGCTTCTTAGTTTGGCATTTAAATCCGGCAGCCAGAAATAACACTGAAAAGGAAAGAGAAGGTCCAGGTGAAAATGGGGAAAGCAAGAGTCTGGAAGTTCCGGAAAGCAACCCACCATAATTCTGAAGTCTGTTCCCAGGACTGAGGACATACCTGTACTGACGTCAACCTACTTCCTTTTCCTGCATCACTATCTCAGTCCGTGCCCACAAAATGCTGGCTTAACAAAAACTAAGGCAGATGCCCCAGGGAAAAAACAAAACAAAATCGCAGAACCTATGGAAGCCAGGCATGAGAGGGCGACTGTCAACTGCCCTGAACCTGTTCCAGGCAGACCACGAAGGCAGCACTTGTGCAGATGAGACACGAAGTGTCCAAAAGCTGCTCTTGCGTCACTACAGAGCTAGATCTCCGCCGAAAGCGGGGCCGCGAACTTTGCTAGGCACTTAGTGCTGCCTGCAAGGGAGGCGGAAGAACTGCGCATGCTCCAGCTATTTATGGACATTGCTATCCCTTTCACCTGGCGGAACGTCCCTGGTGGCACAAACGGTAAAGCGTCTACCTGCAATGGAAGTAGACCCGGGTTCAATCCCTGAGTCAGGAAGATACCCTGGCAAAGAAAATGGCAACCCACTCCAGTATTCTTGCCTGGGAAATCTCCATGGACAGAGGAGCCTGGTCGGGCTACGGTCCATGGGGTCTGAAAGAGTCAGACAGGACTGAGTAAATTCACTTTTGCTATCCCTTTCCCCGAGTTTTGACAGGTACCCACCACTTACTCCTTAAAAGTTTCCCACTTTCCTCCTTCAGGCAGAAAATGGTCTTTAAAGAACGAGGAACTAGGAAAGTCCAATTCCTCAATGAAGGAATAGAGGTTTTGCTCCGCTTTGAGGAGGGATTCCTTGGTGGTTCAGACGGTAAAGAATCTGTCTGCAATATGGGAAACCTGGGTTCAATCTCTGGGTTGGGAAGATCCCCTGGAGGAGGGCATGGCAACCCACTCCAGTATTCTTGCCTGGAGAATCCCCATGGACAGAGGAGCCTGGTGGGCTACAGTCCATGGGATCACAAAGAGTGGGATAGGACTGAGCTACTAAGTACAGTACTGCTTTGCGGAGCATGGTCTCCTTGACTGGCATGAGCCACACAGGTCAAAGGAAATTTGGTGGCAATCCAAACGGGAGTAAAGGATTTCCTGACACAGAGCATTTCAGAAGGGAGTGAATTCGTTAAAACAGAACAAAGAGCAGAGATAATGAAGATGCTGCACATTTAGTGGGCCAGGGAAAGCCAACGTTTTCCGTGAGTTAGTAGCCAATGTTTATAGCCTCAAGACAAAGAAAATTCCGGCTGGAAGGGTGGCATTAGGTGGTCGGTTAGGGCGCTTTAGGAGGAGTACCAGGGTACCAGGATGGGCATTTTGCCTAATTTGGGGTCAGGAAGCTTGCTGGTGATGGGGGTGGGGGGGATGCTTTCCTAGTAGCTCAACAGTAAGGAGTCTGCCTGCCAATTCCTGCCAATGTCGGAGGATGTAGATTTGATCCCTGGGTTGAGAAGATCCCCCAGAGAAGGAAATGGCAACCCACTCCGGTACCCTTGCCTGGGAAATCCCATGGACAGAGGAGCTTGGCAGGCTAGAGTCCATGGGGCTGCAGTCAGACTTGACTAAGTGACTATACAACAAGGGGGCTCAGTCGACTTCGGAGAAGACCTTGGGTCTGAGCTCTGCTTCTGTGGCCTTAGGATAGGACTCCACAGGAAGGACCTAGTTGGGGTCCACCCCACCCAAGAGGCTCAGTAAAATCTTCTGAATATTACTGAAAAGAACAGAAGCGGGAGCTCTGAGAAATGGGAAAAGCTACTCTGAATTACACCTCCTTCCACAAGTTCAGGCTAATTCATCTTATAGAAGATGAACAATAGGAAAGTCCTGAGGTCAAATTCCACACTTAGTTAACAAAAGAAATAGGACAACAAGAATGATAATAGCATTTCTATGTTAAATGAAAACACACCAAAGTCTTGTCGCAGAAACCATCAAAATTCACACCTTAAAAGTAAGCTGAAAGGTTTAAGAAAGCCTGTAAGACATGACAGAACAACATACATCATAATAATATAAAAACCTCAAGTGAGATGATGAAAGTCCGAAAATAATTATGTATAAATGAAAATTCTTGAATGGAGACTGAATTAGGGAAAAAATGGACTAAATAAACACAATAGACAATATCTTAAGAGAAAAAGAAGGTGGAAAATGAAGTTTTTAATAAGCAAAAAATTTAAAAATTTGAGAGAATGTTAAAAATCATATACTGTATCCATTCTATGAATAATAGGGGTGCCTGAAGATTAAAACCAAATCAAAGGAATAAACCAAATACTAAAACTTGCAATTCACAAAAGCTTTCTGGAAATTAAAAAGATTTGAAACTATGTTGAAAATACCAACCTGGGATGAATACCACCAGTTGTATTCTAATAAAATATCTAGGCTTTATAGAAAAAGGAAAAAAATACCATTTCTCAGCTAGCAGACAAAAAACCAAGATATTTATAAGAGAAAGAAAATTTTATTATCATCTTACATTTCAAAGCAGCATATGGACAACATGAAGAAAAGAGAAATATTTATATACTAAAGGAGAGAAAATCTGAGACAAATGTTTTATATCCAGCAAATGTGACTTTTCAAGTTTAAAAACCACATACAAGACAACTATTATTAATTAACATATAAAAGTTTGGTAATATTGTTTCCATGAGCACTTCCTGAGGTCTCTATTAGATAATGAGCTTAGGCAAAGTAACTTTAAAAACATTTATAAGATCTACTGATAATCATTAAACATAGTTATAGAACTAAGAATAAATTGGGATTAAAAAGAGTACAGGTTGTCATGGCTACATGCTCAGGCAATGTAGATATTATACAAGTATGAAAACAGGGAGAATTGGGAGAGTTTATGCAAACAAATGCTAACTCTTTTTTGTATGTTGTTGGTAAATTACAATGTTATTCTGAGACAGATATGTGTGTGTAAGTGGGCATAAAGTAAATGTGTAATTATAGAATAATCTATCTTTCATCCATTGTATCCTTCAGAACCAGAATTCTCAGGATACAGATACAAGTTACGTTAAAAATTCTCTAATCCTAAATTTCAATATCAATATGAATTTATGAGTCCTCTGTGTGTACATGTCTGTGTTTTTAGCATATATAATTTCTTGGTTCTGTCAACAGATAAGGACTAGAAATAATAATCAACAACCCAAAAGTAATGAGTAGCCTTAGTGACTGGATTATGATCTTGAAATACCAAGTACCATTAAAAAACAAAAAGAAAAACCAGGGCATCTTAAAGAAATATCTGATTCCATGTCTGAGTCAGAAAATGTACATTTTCATGTAACAGAGAACAAGGAAACTCTCAACTGCTATGGTCATGTCAAGAGCTAGTTAGAAGAGGCTTTGATCACAAATGGGACAATTTGAGCTTCCAAAGAGATAATAATTTTGATTTATCAAAACCCACCAAATGTGTTTAAATCAGTAAATTCATGAAAATATAAAACAAAAGCTTGTAAGTCTCCCTAGGAAAATGATCAGAAATAAATCCATTATCTCAAAGGTGAAAATATTATAAAAGAAAGTATCAAACATTTCTCTCACCTTTTCTTTATAATTATACTATTAGATAATCAAATAGTAGTAAACAAGGCAAGTGTTATTTCATTTTAAAAGGTCTAACTAATAAATAAAAAAACAGTTATAAAAGTTGAACATCACCATGTGAAATCCTCCTAAAGGATTACTAGACTGAGGCATTGAGGCATTGACTTGGCACTGAGTTGCTGAAATAACCAAAAGACATATCCAGAGTTTTATCCTTCCTTTAGTCTCACCAACTGAGGATGCCTTCACCAATATCTAGACTTAGGAAACCACAGATGAAATTTTCGACTCATAAACCATGAAGAAAGGAAAGGGCCAAAGAGAAAGGAGTCTATAGATGAAAAGATCCTTACAAGTTACAAGGATGCATTTTTGGAAGATTAAACTACAAAGAATCATAAAGATAGGCTTAAAATGAAAGTCAGGATTGGAAATAATTTTAAGGGATGTGTCTATGAGATTATAAGAGGTCAAAAAGAAAGAGTTTCTGGAATGACTGACAGAGTTCGATGGTTAGGTATTGTGCTTACAAGGGTACTTGTTTCATAGTATTCCACTAAGTTAGAAATTTGTATACTTTTCTGAATATGTTTCTTTTTACAGGAAAAAGATTAAAGCAAAAGAATGGATAGAACATTGTACCATCATATGTGATTTTTTTTTTCCTCCTACCCCAGGACAATAATGGACAGGTTCTTTTCATTTTTCTTCTTTCTCCTCCTCCTCCTTTTTCCCTCACTCTCTCTCTCTGCTACGTTTTGCAGCTGTTTACAGGCAACATCTGAAATAATTTGCATTTATTTGATTGCAAAAAGTGAACATTTTATCCTTTGTTCATTATAGCATTTTTAGTATTTCCTTTGAGAAATTCTCCTCTCAATATCTTTGTATCTATTTAATCATTATTGTATGATTAATTTCTAACTAACTTGGAAGAACTCTTTTAATATCAAGGTTGTTACTCTTATACCTGATCTACAAATTGTTATTTAATTTTTTATTTTATATAGGATAATTCATTAACTATTAAAATATTTACATTAGATATAGTTAAATTTATGTATTTAATTATCTTGTTTTTCTTTTACGCTCAGAAATTCTTTCTTCCCTTCAAAATTATTGCAATGTTTGTTCATATTTTTTCTCATTCTTATATGGTTAACTTTTCCTTTTTTATCTTTTTAAGGCATCTGCAGTTTATTTTAATGGATGATTTAAGATTCAGAACAACAAAATTATGCTCTTCCGAAAAGATAGCCATTATTCCATCATAACTTTTTGGAAAGTCTATAATTTCTCCCACTTGTGTGAAATGCTCTTTTTTTAATCAGAATGAATATTTTTCTCAAATGTGAAAATCAAAACAAAAATTTCAGATACCTAAAGCTGGCATTATCACCAGTGTTTATTTTGTGAACATTTAACGAAGCATGATGCATATAATGTACAGAAATTATTGAGTAGATGTAACCAGACCTCAGATAAAAATCATCTATCCTTCAGAAGCATCCCTGGTCCTCCCAGTCACCATTCCTCTACCATGGTAACTCTTAATAACCTCTTTATTCATTTTTGATAGTTATGTAAATGAGATCTTACAGAATGTAACATTTTACACTAAGATTCTTTTGCTCAAACTTAAGTTTATAGACTATTCTCGTTGTAAAGTGGTAATAATTCTAAGAACATATAAGTTATTTATCTATTCCACAATTTCCATTTTTTACTACAAATAATGCTACTATGAATGTCCATTGTACATATATTTTGATAAACATATGTTTGCATCATATGGTTAGATATAACCTTTCAGAGTGGAAATGCTGAATCGTGGGATGTGTAACTATTGCCAAGAAGTGTTTGTACAAAGTTACACACCACAGTTATGTTTCTTTTGATACTTACTGATGCTCCAGGGCCTCACTATTATTTGGTGTTAGTCATTTTATTTTAGACATTATGCCATTGCAGTTTTAACTTGTATTTCTATAACAACTAATGAGCTTGTGCACCATCTTTTAAGTTTATCAGTTATTTGGATAGGCTATTTTGTGAAATGTCTTTAAATCTTTTGCCTCTTTTCTCTATTTGACTGACTGCTTTTTCAAAAATTTGATTTAAAATGTGTTCCTCATATATTTTGGATAACATTCTTTGTCATAAATTGCAGGACCAAACAATATAATCTTCAAAAATAGAGTATATATTTTGTTAGATGTTTTGTGAGGTATTTGATTTTAATGCTATTTTTAACTGACACTGTTTCCTAAATTTAATTTTCTTTTTCTTGATTAGCAGTAAACTGAAATAAAATTTAATTATTATATTGACATTTTATTCAATTACCATGTGAATTCACTTAGTCCTATGTCCTAAGTGTAGATTCTTTTGAATTTTGTTCATTCACATTCATGTCATCTGCAAATAATTACAATCATTTCTTCCTTTTCATGCCTTTATCACTTGTTTCCTGCCTTACTACACCAGCAAGGAACTGTATTGTATTGTTGATAGAAGTTATGATAGCAAAGAAAAAGCTTTCAAAGTTTTTGATAAATTTTTTTTATTATACCAAGGAATTTCCTTTCTATTCCTAGATTACTAAGAAGTTTTAAGATAAATAGGTGTTATAATAATCATGTGATCTTTCTTTTTATTATAGCAAATGTTATGATTAATTTTTAAAAATATAAGCTAATATTGCATTCCTTAAAGGAGCATAATTTCATATGATTTTTAAGTCATACTTGGTTTTGCTAATATTTTCTTTAGAAAAAATTTAAGTATACTTATGAGAAATTGGTCTATAAGTTTCTTGTAATATCCTTGTCAAATATTGGTGTTAAAGTGCTTCTGGCCTCGTAAAATACGTTGGGACGTATAGCAAGTTGATTAATAGCCCTCCAAAGGTATCTCCATGTCCTAAAGCCTGGAACCTATGAATATGACCTTATTTGGGCCGGGGTGAGGGGGGAGGTCTTTTCCAGTGTAATTAAGGATGTTGATGTGAAACTATCCTTGATTTAATGCGGGTCCTAAAACTGACGCGATGGACATGAGTTTGAGTATGCTCTGCGAGTCGGTGATGGACAGGCAAGCCTGGCATGCTGCAGTCCACGGGATCGCAAAGAGTCAGACACGACTGAGCAACTGGACTGAACTGAACTGAACTGAAACTCAGTGAGAATGGTCCTTCCAAGAGAGAGGCAGAGGGAGATTGCAGGAGAGAAAACCACGGGAAGACCTAGGTAGAGACTGGAGTTGCTGCTGCTGCTGCAAATCAGTTGTGCCCGACTCTTTGCGACCCCGTGGACTGTAGCCCACCAGGCTCCTCCGTCCGTGGGATTCTCCAGGCAAGAATACTGGAGTGGGTTGCCAGATCCTTCTCCAGGGGATCTTCCTGATTCAAGGATCGAACCCAGGTCTCCCTCATTGCGGGCAGACGCTTTAACCTCTGAGCCACCAGGGAAGCCCAAATCAAGGAACACCTGGAGCCAGAACCTGAATGAACCACAGTGGGACTCTCCCATACAGCCCTCAGAAAGGTGGCCCTGATAACAGCACCTTGATTTCAGATTTGTGGGCTCCAGAGCTCTGGAAAAATGATTTCATCTAAATCATCAAACTCATGGCCATTTGTTACCGCAGTACTAGAAAATAAATACAGGAAGTGTTCCCTGTTTTCTCATATTTGGAGTTTGTGTAAGATTGGTAAATATTTATTGCTTAAAAGTTTGAAAAAATTCATCCTTGAAGACAAATAGACTGAAGGATTATAGAAACTATTTCTATTAAAATTCTATTTATTTGGAAGAGAGAGGATACCTTATATTTGATATTTAAATTTTAATGAATTGGGTGATATGTTTTTTTCTTTGGAAAATCTCATCTAGATTTTCAAATTTGTTGTTCACAGTATCCTCTGTTATACCTTATTAGACTTTTTAATTTGAAATAATTGAAGATTCACATGCAGTTTTAAGATAAATACAGAGAGATCCTTGTACCCTTTATTCAGTTTCCCCATGTGGCAAGATCTTGAAAAACTACAATGCATTTACAGCCAGGATAGTGACACTGATATAGTCAAGATACAAAATATTTCCACCACACACAGTATTCTTCATGTTGCTCTCATAACTACTTTCCTTCTATCTTTGCCTTTGTGTTTCAAGGCACCCTCTAATCTCTTCTCCATTTCTATAATCTTGTCATTTTTTTTTAACGTTACATAAATGAAATAATATACTACATAACTTTGACAGGATTCTTCACTTACTGTAATTCTTTTGATCCATCTAGATTGCACTGTATATTAAAAATTCATTCCTTTTTATTGCTTAGAGGCACATCATGGTTTGAATGTAGCAAAGTTTGTAATTTAATTGACAAATACCTAGGTTGTTGCCAACTTTTGGGTATTATGAATAAAGCTGCTACAAACACTCATGAAGAAGTTTTTGTGTAAATTTTCATTTCCTTAAAGTAAGTGACCACATGGTAATTGCAGGATCATATAGTTATATGCTTTTTTTTTTTTTAAGAAACTGCCAAAAGGTTTTGCAGGGTAGATGAACTGTTTTACATATTTAACAGCAAAGAATGAGTCATTCAGTTTCTTTGCATCCTTACCAGCATTTGATGTTCTCATTGTTTTTAAGTTTAGCCATTCTGATTTGTGATCTCACATTGTGGGTTTAATTTGCATTTCTCTAATACCTAGTAATATTAAATATCTTTCAACACACTCATTTGATATCTATATATCAGCTGCAGTGAAATTTCTATTTATATCATTTTTTACCCATTTGTTAGCCTGATTTGTTTTTACTTTTGTGTTTTGAGAGTTCTTTCCATATTATTGATCCTCTGATTAGTCAAATATGTGGTTTGCATATATTTTATCCCACTCTATAGCTTATCTTTCCATATCATTAAGAAAATCTTTTACAAAAGTTTTAATTTTGATGAAGTGCAATTTATCAACTATTCTTTCAGATTGTGGTTTTGGGTCAATTTTAATACCTATTGATCTACCCTCAGATCCAGAAAGATTTTGCCTATATTGTTTTCTAAAAGTTATTTTGCTATACATCCAGTTCTGTGATCCATTTTGAGTTCATTTCTATATAAACTGTGAGGTTTAAGTTGAAGTTCATTTTTTTTTTTTTTTTTTTGCCAATGGATATCCAATTGCTACAGCATCTTTGTTTTTTAAAAAATTTATCTCTCCATTCAGTTGCTTTTGCACCTTTGTCAAAAAAAAGTTGAGCAAATTTGTGTATTTCCATTATCTAGTCCTTTATTATCTTTCATCGCTGTCTACTGGTGTTATTTTACCAGTCTGAATGAAATTTTGAAACATTATCTCTCATTAATCCATCTACCTTCCCCATTTACTACTGTCAAATATATACATTCTTTTTGAATTACATAAAACAGAATTATAATGTTTACTTCAACAATTAAACATAATTTAAAAAATTCAAGAGGAGAAAGTTTACTGTACATTCTCATATTTTTGCATGCCATATTTTTTTCTTTCTTACTCAAGCTCTAAAATTCTTTCTTCATTTCCTTCCTATTTAGAGCATTTCTCCCCCACCCTTTTTTGGGGGGAGTAGGGTAGAGGCATACCTGTAACAAATTTTCTTAGTTGTTTTGCTTCTGAGAATGTCTTGGTCTTCCCTTTATTACTGGAGGATATTTTCTGGGCATAAGATTCTGGGCTGACAGTTCTTTCAGTACTTAAAAAATGTGCCACTTCCTTCTGGCCTCTATAGGTTCTATTGAGAAATGCACTGTCATTTAAATTGTTTCATTAGTGAAGCATAACCTCTTGCTGCCCTCAAGATTCTTCTTTAACATTTTTTCTGACTCTGTCCTACAGGTCTCTCTTGTATAAGGATAATTATGATTATATTTGGGCCACCCACATAATCTAGAATAATATCTATCTCAAGATTCTTAACAAAGTGCCTTTTGCCATGTAAGATAGCATATTCATAGGTTCCAAGGATTAGCTCATGGTCATTTTGGGGGGAACCATTATTCTGCCTATCACATTTTCCAACTTACTTTATAAGCCAAGAAACTTTATGAATCCAAAACTAGGGGGGAAAAGCCACATAGGTACATAAAAAGCATTCTGTAAAATACTAGCTAGGTGCATTCCCAGTATATAATAAGTGCAACATGCAATAAACAAGTAGTTCTTGCCAGACTAACAGGTTTCATTATACATTCAGTAATCAATATAACTTAATATATGCAATATTAAAGGAGCAAAAAATACAATCATCTTAATATATTCACCAAAATGAATTCTTCTAACCAAGAGAAAAGACAATTTTTTAAATTTAAGAAGCTGCTATTGTTAGATGCATGCGTTCTCAGTCGTGTCTGACTCTTTGTGACCCACGGACTGCAGCATGCCAGGCTCCTCTATCCATGGGATTTGCCAGGCAAGAATACTGGAGTGGGTTGCCATTTCCTTCTCCAGGGGATCTTCCTGACCCAGGGATTGAACCTGGGTCTCCTGCATTGCAGGCAGATTCTTTACCAGCTGAGCTACAGAGATTCACTGACTAAAGCTAACAATAAAGAAGTTTTAAAATGATACATGTGTTTATATGGGCTTCCCAGGTGGTCCTAGTGGTAAAGAACTTGCCTGCCAATGCAGGAGACTTAAGAGACTCTCATTCCATCTTTGGGTCAGGAAAATCCCTTAGAGAAGAGCATGGCAACCTATTTCAGTATGATTGTCTGGAGAATCCCCACAGAGGAGCCTGGCAGGCTACAGTCCAAAGGGTCACAAAAAGACATATACAACTGAAGAGACTTAGCATACATACACAATGCTAACAATGAAGAATTTAGAAACTATATATATGTTTATGTATATGGAAGAGCTTCAAATAAAAGAGGGCATATAAATGTTTTAAACTCTAAAAAGGAAAACACATATATTAAAGAAAATTCCTCGGATGACACAACAAAGTATAAGTGATGGAAAATATGTTTTTCAAAAATGAAACAAACAAGTGAAAATGGCAGAGATAAAGACCGAACGTATTTTCATATTTGTAAATTAAAGTAGCATTTTTAAAAGTGAAAGGCATGCAGTGTTAAAGTATACAAAAATAATATGAAACAAAAGATATCATAAATGTTTAAAAGAAAATAATAAACAGGGACTTCTCTTGTGGTCCAGCGATTAAAACTCTGCATGTCCACTGTAGTGGGTATAGGTTCCATCCCTGGTCAGGGAACTAAGATCCCACATGCCACATGGCCAAAAAAGCAAAACAAACAACAACAACAAAGAATAAACAAGAACAGAGCCTGTAAATGCTGTAAATGAAAAGCAAGATAGTCATGATATAAAAACCATAGCAAAAAAAAAAAATTAGAGTCAGTCATTTATGAATGTGAGCAATAGATATTTATAGATTGTTTTACACTTTTATTCTTTGCTTTCAATACTTCAGAGATAAATTAGAATAACCAAAATATAAAGATCTGAAATGATATAAATATGGTCACTTTGATATATATGTGTATATATATATATCATATATGTGTGAATACACACACACATAACTAACATGTTCTCTAAAAACAGAAGAAATATCTTTTCAAATGCACATGCATATTGTTTGAAAATTGACCTCATAGTAAATAAAATAAACTACAATTCATGGAAAAAATACAGCCCAACACATTATAAAATAATACAGTGAAATTTGCAGTTCAATGGGGAAGCAAATACACTCCAATTCTGGAAATATTATGAGAAAAGAAAATCAAAATTTAACCTGCAAAATCTTTATAAAATGATGATAGCAAAAAAATTATGGAATAGATATTATATGCTAAGGCTATTTTAGTAGGTTCTGCTGCATAAACTATCCTCAGATCTCAATGACCTAAAATGACAATTTCCTTTATAACTCTTGTTCCATGTAGGCTGCAGGTCAATGATGGCTTTGCACCCAGCTGCAGCTTTGCTACAAACTGTGCTTCTATTCAAATTGTAACCAAAATGTTAACCCAGACAGGAGCAAAGTTACAGAAAGGGATATATAGTCATCCCATAGTTGGCATAGCAATAGCAATTCACATGAAAATTGGCACAGATTTTAAACCTTTTACATGGAAAGGGAATAGTGAATATTTATGAACAATATTACAAATCCCACAATAGTTAAGGCAATGTACAAAGGAAACTGTATATTAATAGATAAGAGAAGAAAATATGGTGTCAATAATGTGGAAATATTTGCTAAAAATCAACAAACATGCATAATGGTACTCTTAGCAAATGAGAAATATAAGGGAATTTTCATAATATACTATGTGGTATATATGCAAATTAAAAGATGCTTGCTCCTTGGAAGAAAAGCTATGACAAACCTAGACAGCATATTAAAAAGCAAAGATACTGCTTTGCTGACAAAGGGGTTTCCAGTAGTCATGTACGGATGTGAGAGTTGGACCATAATGAAGGATGAGTGCCAAAGAATTGATGGTTTTGAATTGTGGTGTTGGAGAAGACTCTTGAGAGTCCTTTGGACTGCAAAGAGATCAAGTCAGTTAATCCTAAAGGAAATTAAGCCTGGATATTCATTGGAAGGATGGATGCTGAAGCGCCAATATTTTGGCCACCTGATGAGAAGATCTGAGTCATTCTTGAGGGGTCCCAGCAAAGACCCTGATGCTAGGAAAGAATGGAGGGAGGAGGAGAAGGAGACAAAGAGGACAGATGGTTGGTTGGTATCACCGACTCAATGGACATGAGTTTGAGCAAGCTCCAGGAGACAGTGAAGTATAGGGAAGACTGGCATGCTGCAGTCCATGGGGTCACAAAGAGTCAGACATGACTGAATGGCTGAACAACAATGTATGGAAATTACTAGAAGGCAAACAACTTGCACAGGGATCAAATTTTGCAAGTCAGTAACAAGACTAGTAAAGGCTTATTCACTAGTTTACAAGGCTACTACAAGAAACTCTGCTCAATGTTATGTGGCAGACTGGATGGGAGGGGAGTTAAGGTGAGAATGGATACATGTACATATATGGTTGAGTCCGTTTGCTGTCCACCTGAAACTACCACAATATTGTTAATCAGCAGCACTCCAATATAAAATGAAAAGTTTTTAAAAAAAGAAAAAAATTAAATATATGGGGAAACAGGGGATTTCCCAGGTGATAGTGGTAAAGAACCTGCTTGCGAATGCAGGAGACATAAGAGATGCTGGTTCAATCCTTGGGTTGGGAAGATCCCCTGGAGGAGGGCATGGCAGCCCACTCCAGTTTTCTTGCCTGGAGAACCCCAGGGACAGAGGAGTCTGGCAGGCTACAGTTCATAGGGTTGCAGAGTTGGACACAATTGAAGCAACTTGGCGTAAGTGGAGAAAAAAGACCAAAATGCTACTATCAGTCAGTCGGTTCAGTTGCTCAGTTGTGTTGGATTCTTTGCGACCCCATGGACTGCAGCACGCCAGGCTTCCCTGCCCATCACCAACACCCAGAGTTTGCTCAAACTCATGTCCATCAATTCGGTGATGCAATCCAACCATCTCATCCTCTGTTGTCCCCTTCTCCTCCTGCATTCAATCTTTCAGAGCATCAGGGTCTTTTCCAATGAATCAGTTCTTCCCATTAGGTGGCCAGAGTATTGGAGCTTCAGCTTCAGCATCAGTCCTTCCAATGAATATTCAGAACTGAGACTAGAGCAACTCGGCACACATGGGAAGAAAAAGACCAAAATACTACTATAACTACTTCTGTTGTTATACTAGAGATTCTAGCCAATAAGGAAGTATATGAATTGGAAATAAAGGAACACAACTGTTATATCCAAACAGTATAGCTATCTACATTAGAAAACACAAAATGATTTACACACTGTTTAAGGTATTAAAGAATTCCAGCAAGGATGGTATATGAAAGATCAATATACAAAATCAATAAGAAAATATACTAAACATCTCATTCACAGTGCCTAAATTCCAAAGTGGGTATAGAATATCCAAGAGCAGACATGCCAGACCTTAATGGAGAAAGATACAAATATGAGGACATAGGTCAAGCACAACAAAAAGAAACAAAAGAAAAAATATGAAAAAGAAAAGGTAGAATGATTTGCCCTATAGTATACAAGTAGTTTTTACAAAGATATAGCAATAAAGATAGCTTTTTATTTGCTCAGGAATAATCAAATAGTAAAAGATTAGAGAGGCTATAGAACTTATGCATATTTGGAAACTGATATATGGTAGAACCATCATCAATTCAGTGGGAAAAGGGACTATTATGACCAATGCAGTAATCACTGGTTTTCAAAGTGGAAAATTCTCTTAAAAAATTATATTCACATTTCATGTAAAACATGAAACTATATCACAGATAAATGACTAGTGTAAATGAAAAGTTACTAGCATAAATGAATAATTGGAATAAAATGAAAATAACATAATTGTTTCTATGTTATATGTAAATAACAATAAATTTTATTTATATAAATGTATAAATGTATTTATGATAAATGTATAAATGATAAAATGTATTTTTCTATAAAATATTCATTTATAAAAATAATGATATATACAAACATAAATAAAATAAACATAAATGTTCTAAACAAAATAAATTATTAGATGAAAGGAGTTTATTATTAGAATCTTCTGTCATTAAATGTTTAATATATATGCTATGCTTTTTTCTAATAAATCTAAAGTCATTCAACATTTCTAAACAGATCCTGAACAACTTGAGTATTTTCATACTCTACCATTAACTGATGAAATTAATTACAAATGTCCTTATTTTTAATTAGCTTCTGTTTTGCATTTAAAACAACAAATTTCTCATTGGTTTTATTTTATACCCAACTGTTTTCATTTTAGTTCTGCCTACTTTTTTCTAATAAGTTGCTTTAAAGTATTTTCCAGGTTCTTATACTACTTTATCTTCTTCATCTTCTGGTTATTAGTTTGTCAATTTTGTTGGCTATCTCTTAGAATTATTTGTTAGCTCATGTGGTATAAATTTGATTGAATGTCTCTTTTTTTCTCCCTCGTTACCTACCTATGCCCAGAAGTTTTGTGTTTTTTTTTTTTTAATACCTGGTAAACCAGGGCCTCTGATGCAAAAAAAGGTTTTGACTGGACATTAAAAAATAAAATACACAGTAGACTGTCCAATTAACAAATCAAAACACACACACAAAAATGATTATCCCATCTCTTTTGCTAGCCCATCCTTTTATCTCCTTGCTCAGAGGTAACAACTACTCTCAGTTGTAAGGACTTCCTTTTTGTTCTTCATATAATTTATAGTAGTAGCAGCCTGAGTCGCTCAGTCATTCAACCCTTTGAGATTCCATGAGCTGTAGCCCACCAGGCTCCTGTGTCCATGGAATTCTCCAGGCAAGAGTACTGGAGTGGGTAGTCATTCTCTTATCCAGGGGATCTTCCCAACTCAGGTATCGAACCTGGGTCTCCTGCATCACAGGCAGATTCTGAGCCATCAGGGAAGCTCTCATATAAGTATATATGCCTATACAATAAATTTATATTTTCTCATTTGAAAATTATATATAGAAGATATTATGGGATATAGTTCTTCTATGACTTTCCTTTTTGCACAATATTATATTACTAAGTTTACCCATGATATTGTATGTGACTGATTCTTTTTTTATATCGTTAGGTACCGCATTGTGAGAATATGCCATTTTACTTACTACGGCATTGCTTCTCTTTTCTGTGGATGTATATTGTTTCCAAAATTTTTGTTATTATTAGTTCCAAATAGGAAAAGAAGCAGGTCAAGGCTATATATTGTCACCTTGCTTATTTAATATACATGCAGAGTACATCATGAGAAACACCGGGCTGGAGGAAGCAAAAGCTGGAATCAAGACTGCTGGGAGAAATATCAATAAAATCAGATATGCAGATGACACCACCCTTATGGCAGAAAGTGAAGAAGAACTAAAGAGCCTCTTGATGAAAGTGAAAGAGGAGAGTGGAAAAAGTTAGCTTAAAGCTCAACATTCAGAAAACTAAAATCATGGCATCTGGTCCCATCACTTCATCTCAAATAGATGGGAAACAGTGGAAACTGTGTCTTACTTTATTTTTCCAGGCTCCAAAATCACTGCAGATGGTGATTACAGCCATGAAATTAAAAGACACTTACTCCTTGGAAGGCAAGTTATGACCAGCCTAGATAGCATATTAAAAAGCAGAGACATTACTTTGTCCACAAAGGTCCATCTAGTCAAGGCTATGGTTTTTCCAGTGGTCATGTATGGATGTGAGAGTTGGACTATAAAGAAAGCTGAGTGCTGAAGAATTGATGCTTTTGGACCGTGGTGTTGGAGAAGACTCTTGAGAGTCCCTTGAACTGCAAGGAGATCCAACCAGTCCATCTTAAAGGAGATCAGTCCTGGGTCTTCATTGATAGGACTGATGTTGAAGCTTCAACTCCAATACTTTGGCCACCTGATGTGGAGAGCTGACTCATTTGAAAAGACCCTGATGCTGGGAAAGATTGAGGGCAGAAGGAGAAGGGGATGACAGAGGAGGAGATGGTTGGATGGCATCACTGACTCGATGGACATGGGTTTGGGTGGACTCCAGGAGTATTGGTGATGGACAGGGAGGTCTGATGTGCTGTGATTCATGGGGTAGCAAATAGTCGGACACGACTGAGCGACTGAACTGAGTATTAGGATGGACTGGTTGGGTCTCCTTGCAGTCCAAGGGACTCTCAAGAGTCTTCTCCAACACCACAGTTCAAAAGCATCAATTCTTTGGCACTCAGCTTTCTTTATAGTCCAAATCTCACATCCATACATGACCACTGGAAAAACCATAGCCTTGACTAGACTGACGTTGTGGACAAAGCAATGTCTCTGCTTTTTAATATGCTGTCTAGGTTGGTCATAGCTTTCCTTCCAAGGAGTAAGCGTTTTTTAATTTCATGGCTGCTATCACCATCTACAGTGATTTTGGAGCCCCCCAAAATAAAGTCTGACACTGTTTCCACTGTTTCCCCATCTATTTGCCATGAAGTGATGGGACTGGATGCCATGATCTTAGTTTTCTGAATGTTGACCTTTAAGCCAACTTATCACTCTCCTCCTTCACTTTCATCAAGAGGCTCTTTAGTTCTTCTTTACTTTCTGCCATAGGGTGGTGTCATCTGCATATCTGAGGTTATTGATATTTCTCCCAGCAATCTTGATTCCAGCTTGTGCTTCTTCCAGCCCAATGTTTCTCATGATGTAGTCTGCATATAAGTTAAATAAGCAGGGTGACAATATACAGCCTTGATGTACTCCATTTCCTATTTGGACCCAGTCTGTTGTTCCATGTCCAGTTCTAACTGTTGCTTCCTGACCTGCATACAGGTTTCTCAAGAGGCAGGTATTCTTATAAATGCCACCTATTACACATATGCATTTTTTCATCAGTTTATACCCAACAATGGAATTGCTGAATGTATGATACATGAAAGTGCACCAATTTAAACTCCCATCAATCATGTGTAGTGGGAACTTTGCTGGTAGTCCAATGGTTAAGACTCCATGTTTCCAATACAGGGAGCACACATTTGATCCCTGTTCAGGGAACTAAAGTCCCACATTGCACATGGCACAGTCAAAAAAAATTTTTTTTTAATTTTTGAAAGTGTGTAGGGAGATCCTGATCTATGACTCCTTTAACGATTAGCACTATCAGGCTCCATCTTAAAATTTTATTTTTAAAAACTGAATTTCATTGGGATCTTGATTGATAGTTTTATGATTCTAGCGAAAATACCATTTAAAAATGTTTAGCCATGTATGTGTTCTTTTGTTTGAAATAATGTTCATTTATTTTGCTTACTTTTTATTAGATTTTTCTTGATGATTTTAAGAGCTATTTATATATTTGAAACTAATATTTTGTAAATTATACATTTTAAAACTCCTTTCAGGGAGATATGAAGATGGTGGAGGAGTAGGTGGACATGGAGTATATCTCTGTCCACGGATACCTCAGAAATAAACCTTCAGCCACAGAAGTGCACACTGAATACCAGCAGAGGGTGGATAGGAGTACCTGAGCAGTGGAAAAAATATATAGAACCACTCAAAACTTTGTAGGACAAAGGAACTAGGGGGAAAAACAGGAGTGTTAGTAGAACTGGACTTGCCCTCAGCAGGCGGGGGAACTGAAGCAGGGGTCCGATCCCCACATTGGGGCAATTGTCTGAGACAGAGGAGAAACATTTAAGGCTGAGAGTGAAACAGCTGATCAATGGCAGCCTAAATAGAATGACAATCAGTCCTTGCCACAGCCATACATACCCCAGACAGGAACGCTGGTTCCCTGGAAGACGCAGTGGCTGGGAGCTAGAGTTTGGGGATTGTGGAGCAACCCCAGGGCGAGGGCTGCCGTTGACTGTGGAGAGACAGATTGAGGGGATATGAGGGAGGAGATGGTGGTGGGAAATGCTGGTGGAGGAAAGCCAGGAAGACAAGGAAGCGAGGCAATACTGCTGAGTCACGAATAGTGGGTGAAGCCATCACTATAGCCTCTTTCTCCCCACATGCCAGCATCAGTAGCTGAACAATAGAGAGGCTGGCCCATCAAAAGCCTGATGTACTGAACTACAGAGTAGGACCCCACCCAGGGTGCCCCTTTAAGTGCCTGACACGCTGATCTACAGAGAAGGACCCAGCCAGGAGGGCCGTCTATTTGCCTGACGTGACAAACAACAGAGAAGGACTCCAGGCAAGGGAGCCCTTTAAGTGCCTGAATGGATGGAGCTATGGAGAAAGACTGACCAAAGAGCCCTTTTGGATCGCAACTACAAGAGCCTGGAGAAAATGACAGGGCCATAACTCCTGCAGTGGAGGAAGTCCGTGTCCCGGCATACTTGGCACCACCAGGCTCCCTGCAAGCCAAGTAGCTGCGCCACCTTCACACTCAACTCTCACTGGGCCAGAGCTGCCACAGGCAAAAAGTCTTGTGTCTATGTGTGCACAGTCACTTTGGTTGTGTCCAATTCTTTGTGACTCCATAGACTGTGGCCTGCCAGGCCCCTCTGTCAGGGAGGGGGTGATTCTCCAGGCAAGAATATTGGAGCGTATTGGCCAATACTGATTGCCATACTCTTCTAGAGCACTATATTTCCTGCTGCCCTAGCCGCCAACTCCCCTGAGTACCTGGTGCTGCCAGAACCCCTGCGACCCAAGCAGCTGCGCCACCTTCACATTTGGCCCTCACAGGGTCAAACATAAGTCCTCCAGGGCAGCCTCAGGAGCAAACTCCAGTGGACGATCATGTGTTGAGGTGGAAATAAAACCACAATTGAAACCCAGGGCAGTGTGGCTAAGGAAGAAGACCCGAAACCTTCCGACCAGCTGTACAAGCTGCAGATTAAATCCACAGGATCAACTAGGCAGACTCTGTGAATATGGAATTATAAGAAAGGCCACTGAGCGCTCCCACAAAAGGAAAGGCACTAGTTCTGATAGCTGCAGACATTGGCAGCACGAACACATAGGCCTAGGAGCAGATTAGAATCTGAGCTGCCCCCACAGCAGGTCCAGAGACCAGCACAGTGCTGGAGGGCATCCTGGGGAGGGGAGGTGGACTGTGACTCATAGCAAGGGAAAGGACTCTGACAGCAGGGACTCAAGAAAGACATTTATCATTTTTATTTTTGGACTTGTTCTGTGATTCTTTTGGATTTTTTCTTCTTTTTTTCTTGTTTTCCTTTCCCCCTCTCTGTTGTAGTTGTCAATTTTATTGGAACTAAGAAATCCAACTAAACTTTTGAGATTTTCTTTTTTTTCTCAGTCACATTTTTTTTATTGTTATAAACCTCTGCCTTTACCTTGGGCTTTTGCGGTTCTGTGGAGATTTCCTTTTTTTCCTCTCTTTTTTTAATTTTAATTTTTAATTTTTTAAACCTATTATTATTTTTCTACACTTATTCCTTTGTTTTATTTTCCTAGTGTTCTTTCCCCCTTGCAGTTAATCTTTAATGTATATAAATCTTCTTCATCTACCTCTATTTAAGTTTGCAAATCTATTCTTTCTTTCTTTCTCTCCTTTCCTCTAAACACATTTGTTAGTTTTATTTTCATTGCTTTATTCCCCAATTGGCACCTCTTTTTTAGTTTTGTTTTCCAGTTGGTGCTTTAGCTAGTTTTGTTCTTAACTGGTAAATATAATTTTTTATTTCCTTTGTTTGCCAGGTCAATCTACTGTACTTTTTGTTTGACTGTTTTGCTTTTTGTCATGGGTGAATATGTATATATTCCATTACTTTAATGATTACTTGACTGATTTTGTAACTGCCATTTGTCTGGGGTTCATCTTTGGTTTCTTGTTTTGGGATATTTGTTTTAATCTCAATTAATGCCATAACAAACCAATTGTATCTTTATTCCTGACCAGAGATTAAGCCCTGAGCCTTTGGAGTGGGAGCACTGACTCCAAGACCCAAGGCTACCAGAGGACTAACCCTAGGGACTACCAAATAGTGAGAACTCACACAAGGGAAACCACTTCAATACAACGCCCAGCATCACCCAACCACCATTAGCAACCTGTGCAGGATGCCTCATATAAACAACAAACAAAACAACAATACAAACCCAATCATCAAAAGACAGGATTAAAACCTGTTCAGCCTTGCCCATCAGAGGAAAAACAAACAAAAACTCAGCACAAATCTCACCCTTTAAGAAGCTTATACAAACCACTGGACCAACCTTAAGAGGGCAGAAACCAAAAGGAAGAAAGAATTCAACATTCTTCAAGGAAAGACTTCAACTTTCCTTGAAGCCTGGGAAAAGGAGACCTCAAACACAGTAAGTTTAAAAAATAATAATAATAAAAAGGGAGAGAAATACTACACAAATGAAGGAACAAACTAGAAACACAGAAGTCCAAATAAATGAAGAGGAAATAGGCAAACTACCCGAAAAAGATTTCAGAACAGTGATAGTAAAGATGATCAAAAACCTTGAAAACAAGATGGAGAAAATGAAAGAATCAATTACCAAAGACCCAAAAGAATTAAAGAATAAACACAGAGAAACAAATAACAAAATTACTGTATTAAAAATATTCTAGACAGAATCAATAGCAGAATATCTGAAATAAAAGAACAAATCAGTGAGTTGGAAGATAAAACAGTGGAAATAACTTCTGAACAGCACCATATTAACAAATTGAAAGATAAAAACCATATGACAATCTCAATAAATGCAGAAAAAGCCTTTGACAAAATTCAGCATGCATTTATGATTAGAACTCTTCAACAAATGAGCACAGAAGGAATCTACCACAACATTCAGTTCAGTTCAGTTGCTCATTCCTTTCTGACTCTTTGTGACCTCATGGACTGCAGCACGCCAGGCCTCCCTGTCCATCGACAACTCCCAGAGTTTACTCAAACTCATGTCCATTGGGTTGGTGATGCCATCCAACCATCTCATCCTCTGTCGTCCCCTTCTCCTGCCTTCAACCTTTCCCAGCATCAGAGTCTTTTCAAATGAGTCAGTTCTTCACACCAGGTGGCCAAAGTATTGTAGTTTCGGCTTCAGCATCAATCCTTCCAATGAATATTCAGGACTGATTTCCTTTAGGATTGACTGATTGGATCTCCACGCAGTCCAAGGAACTCTCAAGAGTCTTCTTCAACACCACAGTTCAAAAGTATCAATCCTTCAGCGCTCAGCATTTTTTATAGACAAACTCTCACATCCATACATGACTACTGGAAAAACCATAGTTTTGACTAGATGGACCTTTGTGGACAAAGTAATGTCTCTGCTTTTCAATATGCTGTCTAGGTTGGTCATAACTTTTTTTTCCAAGAATCAAGTGTCTTTTAATTTCATGGCTGCAGTCACCATCTGCAGTGATTTTGGAGCCCAAAAAAATAAAGTCTGACACTGTTTCCACTATTTCCCCATCTATTTGCCATGAAGTGATGGGGCCAGATGGCATGATCTTAGTTTTCTGAATGTGAAGCTTTAAGCCAACTTTTTCACTCTCCTCTTTCACTTGCATCTAGAGGCTCTTTAGTTCTTTTTTACTTTCTGTCATAAGGGTGGTATCATCTGCATATCTGAGGTTATTTATATTTCTCCCTGCAATCTTGATTCCAGCGTGTGCTTCTTCCAGCCCAGTGTTTCTCATGATGTACTCTGCATATAAGTTAAATAAGCAGGGTGACAATGTACAGCCTTTACATACTCCTTTTCCTATTTGGAACCAGTCTATTGTTCCATGTCCAGTTCTAAATGTTGCTTCCTGATCTGCATACAGATTTCTCAAGAGGCAGGTCAGGTGGTCTGGTATTCCCATCTCTTAAGAATTTTCCAGAGTTTGTTGTGGTCCACACATTCAAAGGCTTTGGCATAGTCAATAAAGAAGTAGATGTTTTTCTGGAAGTCTCTTCTTTTTTGATGATTCAACAGATGTTGGCAATTTGATCTCCTGTTCCTCTACCTTTTCTAAATCCAACTTGAACATCTGGAAGTTCATGGTTCACATACTGTTGGAGAATTTTGAGCATTACTTTACTAGCGTGTGAGATGAATGCAACTGCACAGTAGTTTGACCATTCTTTGGCACTCCCTTTCTTTGGGATTAGAATGAAAACTGACCTTTTCCAGTCTTGGGGCCACTGCTGAGTTTTCCAAATCTGCTGGCATATTGAGTGCAGCACTTTCACAACATTATCTTTCAGGATTTGAAATAGCTCAACTGGAATTCCATCACCTCCACTAGCTTTATTCATAGTGATGCTTCCTAAGGCCCACTTGACTTTGCATTCCAGGATGTCTGGCTGTAGGTGAGTGATCACATCGTTGTGGTTATCTGGGTCATGAAGATCTTTTTTGTATAATTCTTCTGTGTATTCTTGCCACCTCTTCTTAATAACTTCTGCTTCTGTTAGGCCCATACCATTTCTGTCCTTTATTGTGTCCATCTTTACATGAAATGTTCCCTTGGTATCTCTAATTTTCTTGAAGAGATCTCTAGTCTTCCCCATTCTATTATTTTCCTCTATTTCTTTGCATTGATCACTGAGGAAGGCTTTCTTATCTCTCCTTGCTATTCTTTGGAACTCTGCATTCAAATGGGTATATCTTTCCTTTTCTCCTTTGCCTTTTGCTTCTTTTCTATTCACAGCTATTTGTAAGGCCTCCTCAGACAACCATTTTGCCTTTTTGCATTTCTTTTCCTTGGGGATGATCTTGATCCCTTCCTCCTGTACAATGTCAGGAACCTCCATCCATAGTTCTTCAGACACTCTATCATATTTAACCCCTTGAATCTATTTGTCACTTCTACTCTATGTAGAGGCCATATATGATAAGCCTACAGCAAACATTATTCTCAATGTTGAAAAACTGAAAGCATTCCCCCTAAAATCAGGAAAAAGACAAGGGTGTTCACTTTCTCCACTATTATTCAACATGGTTCTGGAAGTTCTAGCTACAGCAATCAGAGAAGAAAAAAGAAATAAAAGGAATCCAGATCGGAAAAGAAGAAGTAAAGCTCTCACTGTTTGCAGATGACATGATTGTGTACATAGAAAACCCTAAGGATAGTATCATAAATTTACTAGAGCTAATCAGTGAATTTAGCAAAGTTGAAGGATACAAAATCAATACACAGAAATCACTTTCATTTTTATATACTAACAACAAAAATCAGAAAGAGAAATTAGGGAATCAATCACATCCACCACTGCAACAAAATTACTTAAATATCTAGGAATAAACTTACCTAAGGAGACAAAAGAACTGTACACAGAAAATTATAAGACACTGATGAAAGAAAGCAAAGATGGCATAAACAGATGGAGAGATATTCCATGTTCCTGAGTAGGAAGAATCAATATTGTGAAAATGACTATACTATAAAATGCAACCTACAGATTCAATATGATCAATATCAAATTACCAATGGCACTTTTCACACAACCAGAAGAAAAAATTTCACAATTCATATGGAAATACAAAAGACCCCGAATAGCCAAAGCAGTCTCGAGAATGAAGAATGGAGCTGAAGGAATCAACCTTCCTGACTTCAGATTATACTACAAAGCTACAGTCATCAAGACAGTATGGTACTGGCACAAAAACAGAAATATAGACCAATGAAACAAGATAGAATGCCCATAAATAAACCCATGCACCTATGGGTACCTTATTTTTTACAAAGGAGGCAAGAATATACAATGAGGCAAAGACAGTCTCTTCAATAAAGGGTGCTGGGGAAACTGGACAGCTACATGTAAAAGAATGAAATTAGAACACTTCCTAACACCATACAAAAAGATAAACTCAAAATGGATTAAAGACCTAAATGTAAGACCAGAAACTATAAAACTCTTAGAGGAAAACATAGGCAGAACACTCAATGATATAAATCAAAGCAAGATCCTCTATGACCCACCTCCTAGAGTAATGGAAAGAAAAACAAAAGTAAACAAGTGATACCTGATTAAACTTAAAAGCTTTTGCACAGCGAAGGAAACTATAAACAAGGTGAAAAGACAACTCACAGAATGGGAGAAAATAGTAGCAAATGAAACAACTTACAAACGATTCATTTCCAAAATATACAAGCAGCTTATACAACTCAATGCCAGAAAAACAAACAACCCAATCAAAGAGTGGGAAAAAGACCTAAACAGACATTTATCTGAAAAAGACACAGATGGCTAACAAACAAATGAAAAGATCCTCGACATTGCTCATTATTAGAGAAATGCAAATCAAAACTACAATGAGATATCACCTCACACCGGTCCGAATGGCCATAATCAAAAAGTCTACAAACAATAAATGCTGGAGAGGGCATGGAGAAAAGGGAACACTTTTGCAGTGTTGATGGAAATATAAATTGATACAGCCACTATGAAAGACAGTAGGGATATTCCTTAAAAAACTAGGAATAAAACCACCATATGACCAGCAATCCCACTCCTAGGCATATACCCTGAGGAAACCAAAATTGAGACACATATATCCCATTGTTCACTGCAGCACTATTTATAATAGTTAGAACATGGAAGCCACCTAGATGTCCATTGACAGATGAATGGATAAAGGAGTTGTGGTACATATACACAATGGAATATTACCCAGCCATAAAAAGGAACACATTTGAGTCCGTTCTAATGAGGTAGATGGACCTAGAACCTATTATACAGATTGAAGTCAGAAAGAAAAAGATAAATATCATATTCTAAAATATATATATATATGGAATCTAGAAAAATGATACTGAAGAATTTATTTACAGGGGAGCAATGGAGAAACAGACATATAGAATAGACTCATGGACATGGGGAGAGGGGAGGAGAGGGTGAAATGTTTGGAAAGAGTAACATGGAAACTTACACTACCATATGTATAATAGATAGCCAACAGGAATTTGCTGTATGACTCAGGAAACTCAAACAGGGCTCTGTATCAACCTAGAGGGGTGGGATGGGGAGGGAGATGGGAGGGAGATTCAAAAGAGAAGGGATATATGTATACCTATGGCTGATTCACATTGAGGTTTGACAGAAAACAGCAAAATTCTGTAAAGCAATTATTCTTCAATAAAAAATAAATTAAAAAAAAAACTCCTTTTCAAATTTATAATCTGTCTTTATACTTTAAAGTAAAATGATAAATAGAATTTCTTAATATTATTATATTCAAATTTATCAATTTTACAGATAATATATTTATTTCTAATAAACTCAAATTTATTGTTTATTGTTCTGGGGATGAGAGTGAGTTGTCAGATGACAAGTGCATATAAAATTTATTAAGTTACCTAAAATAATGAGTTCCATCTTTGTCAGAGCTCCCACTTCAGCAATGACAAAAGGACATAAATGGACAAATAAAGAAAGAGAAAAATGTAAAAATCTGTGAAACTTTTTAGTCTCACCAGCAATTTTTTTAAATGAGAATTAATATTCTGTGATTAGTTCTTGTCAACTATCAAAATAACCAACACTCAGAAAATGAAAATCTTCACATTGAATGAGGATTTGCGGAACATGCAGCTTACTGCTTTGCAGCTAGCAGTGTGGTCCATAAGCCAGTAGCATTGGCCTCACCTGGAAGCTTGTTAGAATTTCAGAATCTCAAGTGACATCCAAGACCTAATGAAACCAGGATCTATATTTTAACTAGATCCCCAGGTGACTCATTTGCACTTTAAAATTCAAAAAGTACTGGCCAAATACTCTACTTTTGAAACTGCGTGCATTACAATCACTTTGAAAAATAATTTATCAATATTTTCAAGGTAAAGTACATACACAAATCTGTTCATGGCAGGACTATATATTATACAGGGGAAAAAGGAAAAATATCTCAGATGTATGGAAATTGTCAAAAGTCAAACCATTCATGTGACTATACCATTACATAACCAATTAATACAAATTTGTGGATAATGCTTATATGACCAGCTACAAAATCACCTATACACTGTAACTTCAAATTTTGTTTTAAAATACAAGATGAAAATTAAATTCATCAATAAAAAATATCTTCAGATGGAAGAATTATTATTTTTCCATTAAGTTTTACATGCATATTTCATAGATTATTTTAATAAAATTTAATGAATGCAAGAGATTTTATATAAAACACTACTAAGAGCCAAGCAAAAATATGGAATTAAATGGATTGCATGTGGAAACAGTGCTCTGACTCTCTTGCTAGGAGTCTATCTTTGCTTCTTCAGTTTTTCAGACATTCTGATTTTTGAGCATCACTGCTTACTTAATAGTCTCCTAGCACTTTATCCATGTGTTACTTACTGGTTCTTGGCTTACATTCTTCCTCTTTGTAGGACCCTTCTCACTGCTTTCCTGGCAATAGTTCTTACTTCCATCAGTCCCAAGATGTAAAAATTGGTCCTATGCTCTTTGAGGAAGCTCTACTGATGAGGCATGATATTCTAGGTACCATCCTCTTTCTGATTAGTCACTTGAGTGCTATACCTGAAACAGATTGGTGGTGAAACCCTAAAGAATGAAAATATAATAATGTTATTTATTATCAGGCTAGAGAAGAAACCAAGATGTGAAAACCAGGGTGAATGGTGCTCTATCTGGACCTGCAAAAATTAGTCTATTATATTCAACTTTATGCACACCACCACTCACACTTTATTAACCACTGGAGGAGATCTAATTTCCCTCTCTTCTTAAATAGGCTGGAAGATTTTGTGCCATGACTGATGGTCTTTTCAAGAAAATCTAGGTCCTGTTGAATTGTAGGATTGGGCAGCAAGGATTGCCTAAGTACATAAGAAAAACTAGAACAATTCCATACGCCTTTCTAACTTAGACAGCTTTTTTCTCTTTAAATAATTGACAAGAACTTTCTCAATAGATGGGCTTTTTCAGCTTTTGCAGATCTAATAAAGATGAATGAAGAATGTATGCCCAGAGAAAAGCAGAGAAAGAAGAAATGGTCATAAAAAAAAAATAGAGGATATAAAACAATGAATGTGCTAACTTTTTAACATCATTTCGATGGAACAATGATAAATGAGGGTTTTGCATTTGCAGAAAAATGGCTAATACTTGCCAATGATATTTTATGATATTTTAGGATGTGCAAGTTTACAGCAATGACTTACTCCACTGTTTTTAAGCCTTGTTCGCTCAAGTTAATGTGCAAGTTTCTATCAGCAGATTTCATTGACACTGAGGACAATATTCAGATCAGATGAAGGAAGAAAAGCACACTGTGATGACAAAATAATCAACCAGCTCAGTTCAGCTCAGTTCAGTTCAGTCACTCAGTCGTGTCTGATTCTTGTGACCGCATGAATCGCAGCACACCAGGTCTCCCTGTCCATCACAAACTCCCAGAGTTTATTCAAACACATGTCCATTGAGTTGGTGAGGTCATCCAGCCATCTCATCCTCTGTTGTCCCCTTCTCCTCCTTCCCCCAATCCCTCCCAGCATCAGGGTCTTTTCCAATGAGTCAACTCTTTGCATGAGGTGGCCAAAGTATTGGCATTTCAGCTTCAGCATCAGTCCTTCCAATGAACACCCAGGACTGATCTCCTTTAGGATGGACTGGTTGGATCTCCTTGCAGTCCAAGGGACTCTCAAGAGTCTTCTCCAACACCACAGTTCAAAAGCATCAATTCTTCGGTGCTCAGCTTTCTTTACAGTCCAACTCTCACATCCATACATGACCACTGGAAAAACCATAGCCTTGACCAGATGGACCTTTATTGACAAAATACTGTCTCTGCTTTTTAATATGCTAAGTTGGTCATAGCTTTCCATCCAAGGAGTAAGTGTCTTTTAATTTCATGGCTGCAATCACCATCTGCAGTGATTTTGGAGCCTGGAAAAATAAAGTAAGCCAATGTTTCCACTGTTTCCCCATCTATTTCCCATGAAGTGATGGGACCAGATGCCATGATCTTAGTTTTCTGAATGTTGAGCTTTAAGCCATTTTTTTCACTCTCCTCTTTCACTTTCATCAAGAGGCTTTTTAGTTCCTCTTCACTTTCTGCCATAAGGGTGGTGTCATCTGCATATCTGAGATTACTGATATTTCTCCTGGCAATCTTGATTCCAGCTTGTGCTTCATTTAGCCCAGCGTTTCTCATGATGTACTCTGCATATAAGTTAAATAAGCAGGGTGACAATATACAGCCTTGACGTACTCCATTTCCTCTTTGGAACCAGTCGTTGTTCCATGTCCAGTTCTAACTGTTGCTTCCTGACCTGCATACAGGTTTCTCAAGAGGAAAGTCAGGTGGTCTGGTATGCCCATCTCTTTCAGAATTTTCCACAGTTTACTGTGATCTACACAGTCAAAGGCTTGGCATAGTCAACAAAGCAGAAATATATGTTTTTCTGGAACTCCCTTGCTTTTTTGATGATCCAGCAAATGTTGGCAATTTGATCTCTGGTTCCTCTGCCTTTTCTAAAACCAGCTTGAACATCTGGAAGTTCACGGTTCACGTACTGCTGAAGCCTGGCTTGGAGAATTTTGAGAATTACTTTACTAGCGTGTGAGATGAGTGCAATTGTGCGGTAGTTTGAGCATTCCTTGGGATCAGTGGAGAAAAACTCCAGAAAGAATGAAGGAATGGAGCCAAAGCAAAAAGAATACCCAGTTGTGGATGTGACTGGTTATAGAAGCAGTGTCCAATGCTGTAAACAGCAATATTGCATAGGAACCTGGAATGTTAGGTCCATGAATCAAGGCAAATTGGAACCAGTCAAACAGGAGATAGCAAGAATGAATGTCGACATTCTAGGAATCAGCAAACTAAAATGGACTGGAAAGGGTGAATTTAACTCAGATGACCATTTTATCTACTTCTGTGAGCAGGAAGCCCTTAGAAGAAATGGAGTAGCCATCATGGTCAACAAAAGAGTTCAAAATGCAGTACTTGGATGCAATCTCAAAAATGACAGAATGATCTCTGTTTGTTTCCAAGGCAAACCATTCAATATCACAGTAATCCAAGCCTATGCCCCAACCAGTAACACTGAAGAAGCTGAAGTTGAACAGTTCTATCAAGACCTACAAGACCTTTTAGAACTAATACCCAAAAAAGATGTCCTTTTCATTATGGGGGACTGGAATGCAAAAGTAGGAAGTCAAGAAACACCTGTAGTAACAGGCAAATTTGGCCTTGGAGTACAGAATGAAGCAGGGCAAAGGCTAATAGAGTTTTGCCAAGAGAATGCACTGGTCATAGCAAACACCCTCTTCCAACAACACAAGAGAAGACTCTACACATGGACATCACCAGATGGCCAACACTGAAATCAGACTGATTATATTCTTTGCAGCCAAAGATGGAGAAGCTCTACACAGTCAGCAAAAACAAGACCGGGAGCTGACTGTGGCTCAGATCATGAACTCCTTATTGCCAAATTCAGACCTAAAATGAAGAAAGTAGGGAAAACCACTAGACCATTCAGGTATGATGTAAATCAAATCCCTAATGACTATACAATGGAAGTGAGAAATAAATTTAAGGGACTAGATCTGGTAGAGTGCCTGATGAGCTATGGACAGAGGTTCATGACATTGTACAGGAGATAAGGATCAAGACCATCCCCATGGAAAAGAAATCAAGCAGACCAGGATTCAAATTTATACAGAAAAATTCTCTCCCTTACCTCTCTCTCTCAGTCTCTTTTTCTCTCTCTCTATCTCTCCCTCACACACACATACACACACATACTTGTAAGTAAGTAAGTGTTAGTCGCTCAGTCATGCCCAACTCTTTGCGACCCCATGGACTACAGTCCACCAGGCTCCTCTGTCCATGAGATTTTTCTAGGCAAGGATACTGGAGTGGGTTGCCATTTCCTTCTCCACTGGATCTTCCTAACCCAGGGATTGAACCCAGGCCTCCTGCACTGCAGGCAGATTCTTTACCAACTGAGCTACAAGGGAAGCCCACACACATACTTGGGTTTGTCCCTTTCTTTACATTTTTAATAACTTAAAAAGTTAGAGCTTACTGGGTTTCCCTGGTGGCTCAGTGATAAAGAATCCTCCTCCCAATGCAGGTTCAGTCTCTGGGCTAGGAAGATCCTACGTGACTCAGAACAACCAAGCCCATGCACCACAACTAGTGAGCCCATGTGCCTTAGAGCCCATTCTCAGCAACAGGAGAAGCTGCCACAGTGAGAAGCCTGCACACTGCAACTAGAGTGTAGCCCTTTGCTTGCCACAGCTAGAGAAAAGTCCATGCAGCAACAAAGACCTAGCACAGACAAAAATAAATAAAATTGTATATAAAAAAGTAATAGTACACTGATATCTGATTATTATAAAAACCTAGAAAGTAAAAAGTCTAAAAGCTAAGAAGAATGAAGATGAAATAAAAATCATCTAAAAAGCCAGCATTCTAGAAATAAGCATTATTAACATTTACACATATATTTTTCAAGATTCATATACATAATTATAGGCTGTTACTGTAAACAATATTTTGTATATATATATTGACTTTTTAAATACACTAATGAGTTGCATGTTAATTAAACTATATATTATTATTATCAGGAGTCGCACACGTCACATTATGTGGGTATATCACACAGCTTGTAATTTCCCAAATACTTGATATTAATATAGTTTACAGGCTTCCGCAGTGGCTCAGTAGTAAAGAATCTGCCTATGATGCATGAGATGCTGGTTCAATCCCTGGGTCAGAATGATTCCCCTGGAGAAGAAAATCTTCAGTATTCTTGCCTGGGAAATCCCATGGACAGAGGGGCCTGGTGGGCTAGAGTCCATGGGAACTCACAGAGGGGAATATGACTTAGCCACTAAACAACCCCTGATGCTTTAGATGATGAGGAATCTGCCTGCAATGCAGAGACCTGGGTTCAATCCGAAGGTCAGAAAGCAATGGCAACCCACTCCAGTGTTCTTGCCTGGAGAATTCACAGACAGAGGAGCCTGGTAGGATACAGTCTACGGGTTTCCAAAGAGTTGGATATGACTGAGCAACCAAAGGACTAAAGCAACAAATAGTTTCCAGTCTTTAACACTGCTGTCGCACATTTGAATCAACACTTGACATTAACATTTTTTGTAGTTTTAAATCTTTAAGATAAAAAATGTATTGTTTAAACTTTTAAAGAATAAAAATATAGTGCACATCTTTGCTCTTTATTGTTATTTTTGTGAATGCCCCTAAAAGAGTTCTATCCATTTTTCTATTAAGATTATGATTTTTATTGTGAAATTCATAGATTAAAAATACTAATTCATCACTCATATTTAAAAAGTAAAACTAATACAGAATTATGACTAATAAGGCAGGCATGTGACCTCTGAACAGTGAAGTAATATTTTGGTGAAAACGATTCTGTTTTATAACTAGACATATCTTTCTACAGGAAATAAAATCAAAATAAAGAAAATAAGAATGATCTGTCCAGGGTAAAGTATTATTTTGGTGAAAAAAATATCTATATTATGAAGTAAAATTGGAATAAAAAATTAATATTAAGGAAAAATCAAAAATGACTCTATGTAAGAAACTCCATTACTATTCTGAAATGACAATAAATATTTGAAAATGTAAACACAAATTCAATATTCATTACAGAAAATGATTACTAAAAACATTGCAAAGAAATCTCAGAAACTACATAAGGTGGAGACAGTCTGGAGTTTGAAATCAAAATAAAGAGACTTGAGTAAACTTCCAGACTTCCAGGTAAGACTCAAGCAAGGTGACATCATTTTTAACAAATGTCCCACTCTGGTGGGGGACATTGACCATAAGGAAGGCTATGCACATTTGGGGGCAGGCGCTATATGGGAATTGTCACAATCTGCTGTGAACCTATAGCTGCTCTAAAAAAAAAATAAAGTCTAACAAAAATTAAAAAGGAACAAGAATGAATAAAATTAGACAACTCCCTGTATTGACTTTAAGATTTCTTTTAAAGCTATAGTAACTAAAACCATTTAATACTGGTGAAAGCAGAGATGAATTATGGAACAGAATAGAGAGACCAAGGACTGCAAACAATGGGAAAATAAAGTTAAAAGTGTTTTGGTGTTACAATAACACAAAACATACAAGTTTAGAAAAAATATAACAATACACATGCAATAACTGAACACTTGGACTTCTCACATGGCTCAGTGGTAAAGAATCTGCCTGCTAATGCAGGAGACTCAGGAGATGCAGGTTTGATCCCTGAGTGAGGAAGATCCCATGGAGTAGGAAATGGCAACCTGCTCCAGTATTCTTGCTTGGAAAATTTCATGGAAAAGAGGAACCTGGTGGGCTACAGTCCATGGGGTCTGAAAGAGGTGGACATGACTGAGCGACTGAGCAAGAATGAATGCATGCAAAAACCAAAAAACATTGCTAACAAAGCATTATGTAGTACATAATACAACTGAACTGAAAGTTCAGTTCAGTTCAGTTCAGTCGTTCAGTCATGTCTGACTCTTTGCAACCCCATGGACTGCAGCACACCAGGCCTCCCTGTCCATCACCAACTCCTGGAGTCCACCCAAAACCATGTCCATTGAATCGGTGATGCCATCCAACCATCTCATCCTCTGTTGGCCCTTCCCCTTTTGGCCTCAATCTTTCCCAGCATCAGCGTCTTTTCAAATGAGTTAGCTCTTCACATCAGGTGGCCAAAGTATTGGAGTTTCAGCATCAGACCTTCCAATGAACGCCCAGGACTGATCTCCTTTAGGATGGACTGGTTGGATCTCCTTACAGTCCAAGGGAATATCAAGAGTCTTCTCCAACACCACAGTTCAAAAGCATCACTTCTTCTGCACTCAGCTTTCTTTACAGTCCAACTCTCACATCCATACATGACTACTGGAAAAACCATAACCTTGACTAGATGGACCTTTGTTGACAAAATAATGTCTCTGCTTTTTAATATGCTGTCTTCATTGGTCATAACTTTCCTTCCGAGAAGCAAGCGTCTTTTAATTTCATGGCTGCAATCACCATCCGCAATGATTTTGGAGCCCAGAAAAATAAAGTGAGCCACTGTTTCCACTGTTTCCCCATCTATTTGCCATGAAGTGATGGGACCAGATGCATGATCTTAGTTTTCTGAATGTTGAGCTTTAAGTCAACTTTTTCACTCTCCTCTTTCACTTTCATGAAGAGGCTCTTTAGTTCTTCTTCACTTCCTGCCATAAGCGTGGTGTCATCTGCATATCTGAGGTTATTGATATTTCTCCCGGCAATCTTAATTCCAGCTTGTGCTTTCTCCGGCCCAGCATTTCTCATGATGTACTCTGCATATAAGTTAAATAAGCAGGGTGACAGTACATAGTTTTGACATCCTCCTTTTCCTGTTTGGAACCAGTCTGTTGTTCCATGTCCAGTTCTAACTGTTGCTTCCTGACCTGCATACAGGTTTCTCAAGATCACAAAAAATTAAAATTATCTCTATTTGCAGGTGTGTTAGTTAGTCACTCAGTTGTGCTGAACTGTTTGCGAACCCGTGGACTGTAGCCCGCCGGGTTCCTCTGTCCATGGGATTTCCCAGGCAAGAATACTGGAGTGGGTTGTCACTTCCTTCTCCAGGGGATCGCCCCATCCAGGGATTGAAACTGGGTCTCCCACATTGCAGGCAGATTCTTTACCATCTGAGCCATCAGGGAAGCATCATGTTCTTACAGAAATTTCAGCCTCTACAAATCAACTAGTAAAATTGAAAAGCGAAGTTAGTAAGGTCATAGAATGCAAAATTAATGATGTACAGCAATTATATGTTATGCACATGTAGCTAACAATGGGAAAATAAAAATTTTAAATATGCATTGAAAAATATTAATTACTTAGAAAATGTGCATATAATGCCCATAACAATGAGCACACAACATGTAAACAGTATAATGTACAAATTATAACATGTATTTTTGTAAATATTAACAAGTTGATTCTAAAATATATAGGGAAATTCATAAAATGTAAAATACTCAAGGCAATTTTTTAAAAGAAAAACAAAGTTGAAAGACCTATACAACATAATTTAAGACTTGTCTTAGAACAAGAAGGTCCTATTGTAGAACACATGTTAATAGATTCAATTACCTATAGTAAATCATAATAAAAAATATGAAAAGGAATATATATTTGTATAACTGAATCACTTTGTTGTACAAGAGAAACTAATACCACATTTTAGATTAACTACTTTAATAAAATAAATTTTTCAAAAAGACTTATACTGGAACAACTGGTTATCTTCACAGCATAAACAACACTACTTCACATTATATAGAAAAATTCACTTGAAATGGATCATTGGCCTAAATGCGAAAGCTAAAATTATAAAACTATTTTAAGAAAATAGTGGAGAAAACATTTGTAACCCAGCTTTAAGATATAATACAGTATCATAAAGACATTTATAATGTAATCATTATATAAAGAATATAACTTTTAAAGGAACATTTAGATACTTCATAAGAGAAAGTACATAAAAAGTAGTCAACTAACATATGTAAATATGCTCATCATCATTAGTCTTTAGGGAAAAGCAAATGTAAACCACCATAAATAATACTACACACCTAAGAGAACTGCTAAAATTTTAAAAGACAATACCCTGTTGAAGATGTAGAGCAAGTAGAATTCACACATGCCACTGGTAACAATGTGGAATGGTACAACCACTTTAAACATAATTTGGGAACTTCCTTGGTGGGCTTGTGATTAAGACTCCATGCTTCCACTGCAGGGGGCACAGGTGTGATCCCTGGTCAAGAACTAAGATCTCACATGCCACATGGCACAGCCAAATATAAAAGATAAACAAAAAATATAAAAAATGTTTGACGATTTCTGAAAAAGTCAAGTATATACCTATGACTTAACTATTCCATCCCTAAGTACTTCCCCAAGAGTAAAGAAAACATACGCTAACTGAAAGACTTATATAGAAATATTCAAATAACTTGGTTCATAAAAGTAAAAAATTGGTAACTATCCATATGTCCATCAACAGAGAAGTATATAACAAAGTGTGGGAGAGCCACATGCTCGAACACTACACACCAATAAAAAGAAACATCTACTGATACATTTATTAACAATACAACTTAACTCTTAGATTATCAAGTTTAGTGAAAGAAGTCAGACACAAAAGAGTATATATTGTATAATTCCATTTCTATAAAATGTAAATTAATCTTGTATAGATCAACACTTGCCTATGAATGACAGCAGGGATTGTGAGCACTGCAAAGGTGCATGAAATCTTTAGGGCATGATGGAAAAGCTCTGTATCTTATCTGTGGTTGTGGCTTCATGGATCTTTATAACTATTGAAACTAACTGAATTGAGCAATTTAAATGGACACAGTTTACTGTATCCTATTTACCATCAAAGATAATAACAAAAAATGAACTAGGACCATAAGCAATTTACAGGTTGGAACTGTGGTTTATTGGTTGTTTATATTTTTGCTCATCACTACAGTGCTTGTCATTTATGAGGTATTCATTAATATTTCTTGAATAAACCAATAGATTTATAACTAAATTATTCACATGTAAAATTCAATGTATTGCAAATAAAATTAAGTTGTCTCATTAAATAGCATTATTGTAGGCACAGACACAAACTGGATAAATCAGCCTCTGCACCAGTTCATAATAGTAATAACATTTGTTGATGTTGTTTAGCTGCTAAATCGTGTCTATCTCTTTTGCGATCTCATGGACTATGGCTCCAGGCTCCTCCTCTGTCCATGAGATTTTCCAAGCAAGAATCCTCGAGTGGGTTGCAGTTTCCTCCTCCAGGGGATCTTCCTGACCCAGGGATCAAATATGCGTCTCCTGCATTGGCAGGTGGATTCATTACCACTGAGCCAACGGGGAAGCCCAAAACAACATTCACCCTAGATGTAATTTGAAAAACCTTATCAGTCCTCCATGAGACCCGCCACCAAGTTCCCCCAAAGCACAAATTTCCTGATCTAGGATTATAAAAGTGAAGACTTCTGAATGATTGGTCGGGTTTGACACTGATCGATTTTGAGACAAGTTAAATAAAAGGAAAACTTTCCTTAATTTTGTAAATTGCTAAGTGGCAGGAAGGCTCTAAATTCACAATAAAGTAAGGAAAAGTAAAGACACATTTCTGTCTAATGACATAGTTTCAGTACCAGTGAGAATGTTTTGAGCAGCACATAGTCTTCACAGGTAATCCCAGAACATCTGAGTCTCACTCAAGCAGGTGTCATTCCTCAGGCCTAAGGAACTGTGACTCCCACACAGCTGGGATTCTCAGGGCCAGTTGTTGACAGCTTGAGCCAGCCTGGACAATACAGGAGAGAGGGAGAGCCTCCCTCCTAGAGAACAGACCAATGTGGATATAATGTTCTAAACAAAAACCACCATCAACAAAAACAAATTCACCAGGCTTTGTAACTAAAACACAATTGAATTACAATTACAATTCTGTACTTGCAACTTGAAACATCAAGCAAGCAGACAACTTGTCTCTCTATAATCTTTTGCAAAAATTTTGCAAAAAGGCAAACAAAGAATCAATTTTCCTTGCGTAAATATCCAATGCCCTTTAAAACCAATATCAAGTGGAAGATGAACAGCTTAAGCTTTACATACACACTCATGGTCTTTCTGGATATTTCCATTCTTGTGACCAACCTATGGCAAATGAGCCATTTGCCATGTGTACTTTTTATGTACTTCTCTTGCCTGGCCTTGGGCTTAAATGTTGTCCAAGGAGCAAACATTGCCGGTTCACTAAGGACTGAAAGAAGCTGGGATTTTTTGCGTTTTGTTTTTTCCCCTCAGAGCACCTTCAATTGCTTGTTTAAAGTGAGGTTAACATTTGCCCCTTGACTGAACTTCTTTCCTCCCGTGGAGACAAAGGACAACCATGTTGGGAGTGCAATGAGAATAGAAGGTTCTCTTTGTTCCAACTGAGCCCAAGATGTACATCAAGATTGCCATTGGCCAAACCTGAGGCAGGCTCCTTGGAGCCCTCTCCTCCACTAGACCCTGATCTGGAGTTCTGTCATTTACCTATTTGGTCTAGTTTTAGCAAGAATTCCTGTTACTTCAGTCTAGCAAAAGTCCCCCATCCTCATCTTGGATATCTGATCAAATGACTCATCCCCTACCCTTGACATATTATCACCCTGGCCTGCCTTTGGCAAGAATCTTGCCAAATCTGTTTCACCAGAATCTCCCTTACCCTGATGTCTCCTCTTAATAATTTCCCATCCAATGACAACTCCACTCCCTTGACTATAAATCCCCACTTGCCCTTGTTTTACATTGAGTTGAGCTCAATCTCTTAGCTCTACTGCAAAAATCCATTGCAGTTGTGTTTTTTCCTTACTAAGTATCATGAAAAATTGGTTCATCAATCCTAGCTAGTATGCTGCCACTGCTGCTGCTAAGTTGCTTCAGTCGTGTACTCTGTGCGACCCCACAGATGGCAGCCCACCAGGCTCCCCCGTCCCTGGATTCTCCAGGCAAGAACACTGGAGTGGGTTGCCATTTCCTTCTCCAATGCATGAAAGTGAAAAGTTAAAGTGAAGTTGCTCAGTCGTGTCCGACTCTGAGAAACCCCATGGATTGCAGCCTACCAGGCTCCTCCGTCCACGGGATTTTTCAGGCAAGAGTACTGGAGTGGGGTGCCATCGCCTTCTCAGCCTAGCTAGTATAGCGATCTGCAAATCAGGATCCTGTGGCTATACACACCTGTTTCAATTCACATCCAAACAGTAGGCAGTTTGGAGCACCAGGGAGAAGAAACATTAGAGGGGGGAAAAAAGGATGACCTAAAGGTCCATTCCCAAGGGGCAAGGAAAACATGGAACTTAGTATGGAAACAGCATTTTTCAGGAAAATTATGATGACTTCTGACATCTGTCACCAACTGGCTGTGTGATTTTAAGTGAATCACTAAGTAACTGTGAACATCTAATTATTTAAAAATATGGTATTTACGTGTATTCCCCATGTAAATCCATGCTGGTTCATGTCAATGTATGACAAAAACCACTACAATATTGTAAAGTAATTAGCCTCCAACTAATAAAAATAAATGGAAAAAAAATTAAACAGGCCCCAAATGGAAACCACCCCCGAAAAAATAATAAATAAATAAAAATATGGTATTTGCAATGGATTGTTGTGGCTTCTCAGGTGGCACTAGTGGTAAAGAAAACCTGCCCACTGATGCAGGTGACATAAGAGAGGCAGGTTTGATCCCTGGGCCAGGAAGATCCCCTGGAGGAAGGCATGGCAACCCACTCCAGTATTCTTTCCTGGAGAATCCCATGGTCAGAGGAGCCTGGCAGGCTACAGTCCACAGGGTTGCAAAGAATCGGACACGACTGAAGCAACTTAGCAGCAGCAGCACACTTGATTGTTATTTTAAATAAAATTCATATTTTGCACTAATACTGTAAACTTTATATATAAAAAATGAGTATTTGCTATTATTGTTACCCTGAATTTTCCTCTTGGGGGTTGTCAAGCCAAAAGATGTAATCAAGCCAAAGACGGAAAAGAAAGGATTTATTACTTGCCCCAAGGAAGAACACCAGGGATCTTTTGCAAACCAACAAAATTGGAGGAATTTTAAGCTAAGGATTCCTGCATATTCATGAAGGGGCTGGCTGGAGGAAAATTCAGCATAGAATTAGGGCAAAGGGCAACAGAGTCCAAGCTTTAGTGGATTTGAGTCAAGAGGGTCAGCATCATAACTCTGCTCTCCACCTGGGTCTTCCCACAGAATTCAAAGATACATAATTATGTATATCCCATGAGAAGGAAGTAGGAATCTGCTTTTATCACTAAACCACTGTTTGACTGTCTTTTTTCTATTCCTGCTTTCCTTTGTTCCTTAAGATCATTAAATATTAAAACCTGTTCAAGGGCAAGCATAGTAGCCTGGCTTAGATCACAAAATGGCCTAGATCAAAATGGCTTCTCGTATGTTAAGACAGCCACTCCCGATTCTCTTTCTCCAAGGACTTCTAATCTTCTAACCTAACCTATCTGCTTACATTATTATGATCATTTTAGTTTACATAACCAGGAGAAAAACTGCTTTAATTCATTGTGAGTAATCCACTTTCTAGAATCTTAGAGCTCAGGAAGAGGCTTTGTGTGGCTTATATTTGACTCAAAAATTCATCCTGAGTATGCTCACTAGAAGAATAAATCAGCATTCATAAATATGTGGTTTGCCTTTTCTGATTACTTGTTCATTTAAATGTTATATAGGTTTTTAGAATATTTTATTCTTACAAGTTTACTTGGTGAAAAATTCATGATTTTTATTTTTAGCACATTTCACTTATGTCCTTAAACTGCCTTTTAAAAATCATCATTCAAAAAAACAAAAAATCATCATTCATTCAAGATATGTTCATTCATTCAAGATATTCAGAAAGCTATATAGATAATCATCTTAGTTGCATGGTTTTACTTCTGCCTTAAAAAAACATGGAAAGTGGCTAAACACTATGGCTAACAGCCATGTTCAGCAACAAATGCAGGGTTGGGAGACTCTCCATTTGAATATGTCACTGTTTGGCATGCTACAAAGGCATCAAAGATTATTTTACAAAGCCTATGGCTTTGACGTTAAAGAAGTTGAAGGCTAACAAACAACTTTCTCCACATCTCTTACTGACTGAAGTAATTGAAATGAATTAGCAAGGTCAACTATATATTATGTGACTTCTAAAATCCCAAGGACCATTTCACAATGAAAGAATTCTCTTTCCTTACACACTCCAATTCCTCTATGAAAGAAGGAAGGAAGGAAGGAAGGAAGGAAAAAGAAAAACTTAGAGGAATAATAGTGGATAGTGTGAAACACTTTCAGCTGCTTTCAACAAAGCATTATGGATAGAACTGGGATTATCAATGAACAAAAAGAGTAGAAGGTCATAGCCTATGGAGGTGGCCTCTGCCTTGACTAGGACAAGGGTTTATTGATCACCCAGATAGAAACCAACCTTCGTGTAAAACCTTCAAAATCTTCTATACATTATATCAAACTCCTAACTACCATCTGCTTCCAAACAAACTTAGACTATGACTAGAAGAATCCAAGTGTACTATAATCTATTTTCAAGTGTGAATTGACTCTCTAGATACTTAAATTGCCAATGATTGAATTATTCATCTGGATATCATAGCTCATTTTGTTTGTATCATACTAGAGATGAAGATAATATTCATTTTCCATGTGAAATCTTTTCCTTGCATATCTAGAATTTGCCAGATTTTCCTCATCCTTTTTCTTTTTCCTGGCTTCCCTATGAACAAAAGGAAAAAGAGAGAGAAAGAAAGGAAAAAGGAGAGAGAGAGAAAGAAAAAAGGAAGGAAGGAAGAAAAAACAGAAAGAAAGAACAGGAGAGAGGGAGAAATTGAGAGAGAGAGACAGAGAGGAGGGAGTGAGGGAAGAGGAAAGAGAAATTCCAATTATTAATGTAAAACTCTACCTTTCTAAGGAGAAAGTAAAACATTTGTGCATGAGTCAGTTAACAGGTGCACCAGGCAATGAAGCTAAAGACTAGGGAAAAGGTTTTTCATTAGTATGAAATATGTTGAGAAGTAGCTAGCATTTGTTAAAGTTTTCCCACATTATCTCATTTAACTCTTGTTACAGGTAATAATTTCTTTTATTATTTCAACTTCAAAGATAAAGATAAAGAAGTAGAAATTAGGAGATAGAACACATATCCAACTATGAAATAATTGGATTGCATCCCAATTTATTCCATGGCATACTCTTTTATCACCAGCCTCTGATGATGCCCTTAAGCAGTAGTCTATTAAGTAATTATTCTATGAATAACATTATAACAATCTGAGTTCAGATAGGAGCAAAAATGAGGAAACAGCATATTTGCAGTGATATGAGTTGCCAGTGCAAGGGAAAGCAATGCATTCAAAATTGGGATTAACAAAAGAAAATATGTACTTTGTGTCGGCATACTTTTAGCTGAAGTAGTCCATGACTTACCTTAAAGAGGAAAAAAATGGCTACATCCTGAATATCCGAATAAACTAAGCAAGTCTTCAGTAGTCCACATCAGATCATCTAATCATCCTGCAGTTACCTATAGGCAGAAAAGTTCTGTGATCTTTTTGCAGATAAGCAGAAAAGTATTTAAATGTGAACATAACTTCAGACAAAGTTAAAAGAAAATACAGGATTTACAGGAAGCTTTGTAACTTTTATTCACTTCCAATTAGGTTGAAAAATGTAAGAGCGAAACCCCTACATTTCCCGTGTAGACCAAGTTATTAAGGATTTTCCTTGCTAGATAAATTATTAGAGAATAAAGTCTGAAAAACATCTCAAAGAGAAGCTGGGATTGATTCCTACTCAAGGAATAGGAATGCCATTACTATGGTTAGCACTAAAGAAACAATGAAGTTTGTTTATCAAAACTTATTAAGTAGGTCAAATTGTCACTTGGTTAAGTAAGAGGATAGTATTCAATGCCACTGGTGGAATTAAGTGGTCATACTTTTTGACTCATAAAGGTAATACAGTGTACCAAAATGAGCCTGGAACTGGAAATCATTGAGACATATGTTTTCATGCCATTTTTCAGTTCAGTTCAGTTCAGTACTCAGTCGTGTCCGACTCCTTGCGACCCCATGAACCGCAGCACGTCAGGCCTCCCTGTTCATCACCAACTCCCAGAGTTTACCCAAACTCATGTCCATTGATTTGGTGATGCCATCCAACCATCTCATCCTCTGTCGTCCCCTTCTCCTCCTGCCCTCAATCTTCCCTAGCATCAGGATCTTTTCAAACGAGTCTGCTCTTCACATCAGGTGGCCAAAGTATTGGAGTTCAGCTTCAACATCAGTCCTACCAATGAACACCCAGGACTGATCTCCTTTAGGATGGACTGGTTGGATCTTCTTGCAGTCCAGGGGACTCTCAAGAGTCTTCTCCAACACCACAGTTCAAGAGTATCAATTCTTCAGCGCTCAGCTTTTTTTTTTTTTCATTTATTTTTATTAGTTGGAGGCTAATTACTTTACAATATTGTAGTGGTTTTTGCCATACGTTGACATGCTTTCTTTATAGTCCAACTCTCACATCCATTCATGACTACTGGAAAAACCATAGCCTTGACCAGATGGACCTTTATTGACAAAATACTGTCTCTGCTTTTTAATATGCTGTCTATGTTGGTCATAATATTCCTTCCAAGGAGCAAGTGCCTTTTAAATTCATGGCTGCAATCACCATCTGCAGTGATTTTGGAGCCCCCCAAAATAAAGTCTGACACTGTTTCCACTGTTCCCCCATCTATTTCCCATGAAGTGATGGGACCAGATGCCATGATCTTAGTTTTCTGAATGTTGAGCTTTAAGCCAACTTTTTCACTCTGTTTTCAATTTCATCAAGAGGCTTTCTAGTTCTTCTTCACTTTTCTGCCGTAAGGGTGGTGTCATCTGCATATCTGAGGTTATTGATATTTCTCCCAGCAATCTTGATTCCAGCTTGTGCTTCTTCTAGCCCAGCATTTATCATGATGTACTCTGCATATAAATTAAATAAGCAGAGTGACAATATACAGCCTTGACATACTCCTTTTCCTCTTTGGAACCAGTCTATTCCATGTCCAGTTCTAACTGTTGCTTCTTAACCTGCATATAGGTTTCTCAAGAGACAGGTCAGGTGGTCTGGTATTCCCATCTCTTTCAGAATTTTTCACAGTTTATTGTAATCCACACAGTCAAAAGCTTTGACACAGTCAGTAACACAGAAATAGATCGTTTTCTCTGGAACTCTCTTGCTTTTTCAATGATCCAGAGGATGTTGGCAATTTGATCTCTGGATCCTCTGCCTTTTCTAAAACCAGCTTGAACATCTGGAAGTTCATGGTTCATGTATTGCTAAAGCCTGGTGTGGAGAATTTTGAGCATTACTTTGCTAGCATGTGAGAAGAGTGCAACTGTGTGGTAGTTTGAGCATACTTTGGCATTGCCTTTCTTTGGGATTGGAATGAAAACTGACCTTTTCCATTCCTGTGGCCACTGCTGAGTTTTCCAAATTTGCTGGCATATTGAGTGAAGCACTTTCACAACATCATCTTTCAGGATTTGAAATAGCTCAACTGGAATTCCATCACCTTCACTAACTTTGTTTGTAGTGATGCTTCCTAAGGTCCACTTGGCTTCACATTCTAGGATGTCTGGCTCTAGGTGAGTGATCACACCATCGTGATTATGTGGGTCATTAAGATCTTTTTTGTACAGTTCTGTGCATTCTTGCCACCTCTTCTTAATATCTTCTGCTTCTGTTAGGTTCACACCATTTCTGTCCTTTATTGAGGCCATCTTGGCATGAAATGTTCCCTTGGTATCTCTAATTTTCTTGAAGAGATCTCTAGTCTTTCCCATTCTATTGTTTTCCTCTAGTTCTTTGCATTGATCGTTGAGTAAGGCTTTCTTATCTCTCTTTACTATTCTTGGGAACTTTGCATTCAAATGGGTATATCTTTCCTTTTCTCCTTTGCTTTTCATTTCTCTTCTTTTCACAGCTATTTGTAAGGCCTCCTTAGAGAGCATTTTGAGTTTTTTGTATTTCTTTTTCCTGGGGATGGTCTTGATTCCTGTCTCCTGTACAATGTTACAAATCTCTGTCCATGGTTCTTCAAACACTCTATCTATCAGATCTAGTCCCTTAAATCTATTTCTCACTTCCACAATTTAATCATAAGGGATTTGATTTAGGTCATACCTGAATGGTCTCATGGTTTTCTCCACTTTCTTCAATTTCAGTTTGAATTTGGCAAAAAGGAGTTCATAATTTGAGCCATGGTCAGCTCCTGGTCTTGTTTTTGCTGACTGTATAGAGCTTCTCCATCTTTGGCTGCAAAGAATATAATCAGTCTGATTTCGGTGTTGGCCATCTGGTGATGTCCATGTGTAGAGTCTTCTCTTGTGTTGTTGGAAGAGGGTGTTTGCTATGACCAGTGCGTTCTCTTGGCAAAACGCTATTAGCCTTTGCCCTGCTTCATTCTGTGCTCCAAGGCCAAATTTGCCTGTTACTCCAGGTGTTTCTTGACTTCCTACTTTTGCACTCCAGTCCCCTACAATGAAAAGGACATCTTTTTTGGGTGTTAGTTGTAAAAGATCATGTAGGTCTTCATAGAACTGTTCAATTTCAGCTTTTCCAGCATTACTGGTCGGGGCATAGACTTGGATTATTGTGATATTGAATGGTTTGCCTTGGAAACAAACAGAGATCATTCTGTCATTTCAGAGATTGCATCCAAGTACTGCATTTCAGACTCTTTGGTTGACTATGATGGCTACTTCATTTCTTCTAAGGGATTCCTGCCCACAGTAGTAGATAAAATGATCATCTGAGTTAAATGCACCCATTCCAGTCCATGTTAGTTCACTGATGCCTAGAATGTCAACATTCACTCTTGCCATCTCCTGTTTGACTGGTTCCAATTTGTCTTGATTCATGGACCTAACATTCCAGGTTCCTATGCAATATTGTTCTTTACAGCATTGGACCTTGCCTCTATCACCAGTCATATCCACAACTGGGTATTGTTTTTGCTTTGGCTCCATCCATTCTTTCTTGAGTTATTTCTCCACTGATTTCCAGTAGCATATTGGGCACCTACCAACCTGGGGAGTTCTTGTTTCATTGTCTATATTTTTGCCTTTTCATACTGTTCATAGCGTTCTCAAGGCAAGAATAGTGAAGTGGTTTGCCATTCCCTTCTCCAGTGGACCACATTCTGTCAGACTTCTCCACCATGACCCATCCCTCTTGGGTGGCCCCACATGGCATGGCTTAGTTTCATTGAGTTAGATAAGGCTGTGGTCCATGTGATCAGATTGGCTAGTTTTCTGTGATTGTGGTTTCAGTCTGTCCGCCCTCTGATGCCTTCTCTTAGTGCCTACCATCTTACTTGGGTTTCTCTTACCTTGGACGTGGGGTATCACTTGATGGCCTCTCCTTACACTGGATGTGGGGTATCTTCTCAGAGCTGCTGCTCCTGATCTTGGACATGGGGTATCTCCTCTCAGCCACCACTCCTGGCCTTGGACGTGGACTATCTCCTTCTAGCCGCTGCTCCTGACCTTGGACGTGGGGTATCTCCTCTTGGCCACTCCTGCCTCACGCAGCCACTGCTCCTGAACCCCATCCACCCAACACTGACTTCACATCCCTGCTTGTGTGTGGGAGACTCCAGATCCCAGTCATGGAGAGATGAGAAGGCTTCATGTCCCGATCGCCATGGCACTCACATGCACGTATTCACTCAGGAAAAATTCATTCTTGACAATGGTTGTGTTTTTCCGTCTGAGGGCCATTGGATGGGTTTTTATTTGAAGAGTTCTGGTGGTGTTTTCTTTTGCTGGTTTTCCAAAATGAAAGGTGTGGCTTGAGGCCAGGTGAACACACTTCTAGATCTCGTCTCTCCTGGTCCACCACGAGGATGCAAAGTCCTGAACTGTCCCCACAGTTTTTGCAATTTGTTAAATAAACAAATTACTGAACTCCTCTGAGCCTCAATTTCCTCTTCCATAGAATGGGAGAAGTCAGTATCCCACACCCACCCAAATCTCAGAGAACTCTACTATCACCTGATTGCTAACATAAAATAGCATGGTTACTGTTTCCCTACCCACCAGTTTCTTTTTAAAATATTTACATATTTCTCATCTTAATGTTTCTGGGACTCAAATGTTTCTCACAGTCTCCATATATTTTTAGTGTGTTGACATTTTTTTTTGTTTGTTTCTTGAAGAGCTGTTATTAAATTGCTGGTTTGTCTTATAAAGAACGAGATCTCCAGATTGAGGAAACAGAATTCAAAGTCACTAAGATGAACAGATATACTATAATTAGTGGGCCTTAGTGAGCAAATTCAATTCATGCAAAAGTGCTATTATTTGATGCCAGAATATCTTTTATCATCTCTTACAGTGAAGAGTTGTTTAGCTCACAAAGATTTTTTCCACTAAATAACAGGTATTTGTCCCCATTACTGATAAGGTAAACTTGTATTGTCTCCATTTTACAAAGGAACTAACAGATTTAGAAAGGTTTATTAAATGTGTCCCTGTATTATATTTCTTACAATTACCCCTTGCTCTCACTCTTCTTCTATAGATAAAGGCTTAGAAGTCAGAAGACCACAATACCTTATCACCTAGCAAATTCACCCCTAGAAAAACTCAGGCACTTATGTATTAGATTATATGTATTGTTCACAGTAGCTTCAAAATATGTAACACTCTTAATGTCTATAAACAGCAAATGCATAAATTATTAAATATTCATACAATGGAATACTATACAGCAATGAAAGCTATCAAGGTGGAGCCAGTTGTAAAGCATGAATGAAGCTCAGAAAGCACCATGTACAGTGCAGAATTCCATACAACAGAATTTAAAATACAGAAAAAGCCAACCTATAATTTACAGTGATACATATATGAGTAGTAGTAATATGAAGGAAAACAAAATGATTATTATAAAGCTCAGGTTAATTATCATTTCTAGGGGAGAATAATGAGGCTACAATTGATGAGAAGTACACCATGCTCTTCTGGGAACTGGAAGTGCTCTAACTATCTAGATATGGATGTATGAGTGCTGACTATGAAAATTCATCAAATTATGGTTCACACAGAGTAGGAAAAAAATACGTGGCAAATAAGGGCTCAGAAATTTCATTACGCATTAACCACAGGAAGATTTGCTTAAAAATGTAATCTGGCAACTTTTTTTCTTTTTTGTATTTCCCCATAAAAAGAAAGTCACCAGTTGTAAAAGATTCTGTTAGTCCTCTCTTGTCCTTTTTTTCTATATACAATTTAGATGCCAGGGCATCCTGCACCAATGCAGGAACACTTTAAATTGTTATTGCAACAGGGGAGCAAAAGAACCTGTCTCCTCCCAGCATGTCCATAGCTGCATGCTTCCTCTTCAGTTCAGTTCAGTTCAGTTCAATCACTTAGTCATGTCTGACTCATTGCAACCCCATGGATTGCAGCATGCCAGGCTTGCCTGTCCATCAACAACTCCTGGAGTTTACTCAAACTCATGTCCATTGAGTCGGTGATGCCATCCAACCGTCTCGTTCTCTGTCATCCCCTTCTCCTCCTGCCCTCAGTCTTTCCCAGTATCAGGGTCTTTTCCAGTGAGTCAGTTTTTCATATCAGGTGGCCAAAGTATTGGAGTTTCAGCTTCAGCATCACTCCTTCCAATGAATGTTCAGGACTGATCTCCTTTAGGATGGACTGGTTGGATCTCCTTGCAGTCCAGGGGACTCTCAAGAGTCTTCTCCAACAACACAGTTCAAAAGCATCAATTCTTCAGCACCTAACTTTCTTCACAGTTCAACTCTCACATCCATACATGACTACTGGAAAAACCATAGCCTTGACTAGACAAACCTTTGTTGGCAAAGTAATGTCTCTGCTTTTTAATATGCTGTCTAGGTTGGTCATAACTTTTCTTTCAAGGAGCAAGTGTCTTAATTTCATGGCTGTAGTCACCACTGCAGTGATTTTGGAGCCTAAAATAATAAAGTCTGTCACTGTTTCCACTGTTTCCCCATCTATTTGCCATCAAGTGATGGGACCAGATGGCACGATCTTAGTTTTCTGAATGTTGAGTATTAAGCCAACGTTTTCACTCTCCTCTTTCACTTTCATCAAGAGGCTCTTTAGTTCTTCTTCACTTTCTGCCATAAGGGTGATGTCAGATCTGCTTATCTGAGGCTATTGATATTTCTCCCAGCAATCTTGATTTCAGCTTATGCTTCATCCAGCCCAGCATTTCTCATGATTTACTCTGCATATAAGTTAAATAAGCCTGCTTTACAGAAAATAACTGTCCCTCCTTGTACTGGAGTCTGATTCCTCTACCCATGTTTAGAATTCCCATTCTCACTAATTTCAAAATGTTAGCCTGTCTGGTATATTCAACATCTTTCTTTCAACTTAATTTCCCATTCAGTTCAGTTCAGTTCAGTTCAGTCACTCAGTCATGTCTGACTCTTTGCAACCCCATAGGCTGCATGCAGCATGCCAGGCTTCCCAGTCCATCACCAACTCTGGGAGCTTGCTCAAACTCATCCATTGAGTCGGTGATGCCATCCAACCATCTCATCTTCTGTTGTCCCCTGCTCCTCCCACCTTCAGTCTTTCCCAGAATCAAGGTCTTTTCCAATGAGTCAGTTCTTTGCATCAGATGGCCAGAGTATCGGAGCTTCACCTTCAGCATCAGTTCTTCCAATGAATATTCAGGACTGATTTCCTTTAGGTTTTTGACTGGCTTGATCTCCTTGCAGTCCCAGGGATTCTCAAGAGTCTTCTCCAACACCACAGTTCAAAAGCATCAATTCTCCAGTGCTCCAGCTTTCCCTATGGTCCAACTCTCACATCCACATATATACTATATCAAACTAGGATCCAGCAGCCTTTTCCAGATATAACCATCTGTCTGTCTTAGATGAATCAATTTCAAAAATGCTTATACTCATAACCTTCATTTATCCATATGCCACCGAATTGTAGGACAAACCAGTTATTTGACTGTTATGATGCTAGAATAATTATTTCTACGGTAACCATGTCACCGAGTCCAGTTGGTATTTTTCAGTTTTCATTCTATCTCACCTCCTTATAGCTTTCAATCCTATTTGACTACTTTTTCCTTGAAGCATTGTCTACCTTTACTTCTTTTTACACCAATGACACTTCTATAACCTGCTTTTTCCCTAACTCCCTGACAGCTTCTCAGTCTTATTTCCATGCACCTCTTATTCATCTTGACATTTGACATTTGAAAATGGAGTTCCTCAGGGTTAAAGGTCAAGGCCATATTCCCTCTGACTCAATGCTCTCTCAGGCATATACAATACTAGACCATGACACTGATTACCAAAATATGCAAAATGCTCAAACTCCAACCAAAACTCTATTACTAAATTCTGGGATAACCTGATATCTCCACATACAGGTTTCAAGTTTGTATCTAACTAAACATATTCAAACTGAAATTATGATCTTCATTTTTTCCTACTATCCTTCACCTAATGGGATGGCAGAGCGTAGGCCAAATACTCTGAAACATTTTGATACTTTCACCCAATTTATCATCAAGTTCTATTAATATTATATCTTCAACTAGGACAAGCTGCCATTGTTTCTTCTTGGAACCACTGAAATAGATTTCTAAGTAGCTGATTTTGCAATGTGCAGGTATATGTCTCAGTATATTTTCCATTTTCTGCATTCTCTAAGATCCTTTAGAACAGAATTTATTATAACCATTTTCTCTCCCACCTCAATTTAAAAACCTTCAATGAAATTCTGTTGCCTAACAATCCTTTGCATGATCTATTACCTACTATTATTTCAAGCCTTATCTTGTACCTGAAGCCCTGAAATTTCTCAATTTTTTACTTTCTTTGCACACTTTTGTCTTGAAAAATCAAACCTTTACCACTCTTTCTCACTCTTTTCATCCGTGTCTAGATATGTATTTATATACATCTATTTACATATAGAAAGAGATAAACACTTGCTTTTCTTTTTTTCTTTTTCAAAAATTATTATTCAAGCATGGAGAAAACTACAAAAATAAGATGTGATGTCAGTTATGCCCACCTCTCATGTATAATAAAGGGACTATTGTCAAAATCACTTAATGTTACTTCTAAGAAAATAAACTATTATAAATACAATGTTCCCATGGAATTTCTTTCCAATTCCATTCCTCTCTTTCTTGAGAGGCATACAGAGTCTGGAAATTTGTGGTTTTCCTTTCCAGCTGAGTCCACAAATCCATATGTATTTATTATCCATTTAATTTTCTCCCTCTTTCTCTCTTTTTGAGTAAAATAGCAATATATTGCATTATTTTATTGCATTTTCCATTGCTATGTAAAAGTATTATTATTATAATTCTTCAAGAAGATTTTATTCAATATTACAACTTTGATATATATAAGTATCAGTATATGCAAAAATAATGTATTCATTAACACTGGAAGTGTTCATCTTTCCTCCATTGATGAATATTTCTTTTTTGCTTGCCATTCTTTTTGCTATTATATAAAAAAAAAAGCACAATAAAGTTCTTCTATGTCCCTATATATATGTATGTAAGAGTTTCTGAATACATACTGATAAATTGATGGATATTAGAGTATACACTTCAGCATTTTAAATATTGGCAATTTGCTTTCCAATATGGTTGTAGATACATTTAAATCAGCAATATTTTAAAAATTGATTTAATTGAAGTTTAATTGATCTACAATGTTGTGGTAGCTTCTGGTATATAGCATTGCACTTTAGATAAATATATATGTGTATATATATATATGAGTTGCACAGAGTCAGACGCAACTGAAGCGACTTAGCACCCACGCACATATTCTTATGCATATTCCCTTCCATTATGCTTTATTACAAGATATTGAATATAGTTCACTATGCTATAGAGTAGAACCTAGTTTATTCTATATAGATAGTTGCCTCTGCTAACCCCAAGCTCCCAGTCCATCCCTCCTCCACTCCATCTCCCGGCTTGGAAACTCCAAGTCTATTCTCTATGTCTGTGAGTCTGTTTCACAGATAAGTTCACTGTGTCACATTTTAGATTTCACATATAAGTGATATATGGTATCTGTCTTTCCAACCTACTTCACTTAGTGTGATAATCTCTAGGTCCATCTATGTTGCTACAAAAGGCATTAATTCATTCTTTTGTATGACTGAGTACAATTCCATAGTGTATACATATATCTTCTTTATCCATTCATCTGTCAATGGACACTAAGGTTGCTTCCATTTTCTGGCTATGATAAATAATGCTTAAGTGATATTTAACTTTCCATCTCCTCATACTCATGATATTGATGATTTATGAAATAGTTTCTCACATTTCAAATTAGATTTACCTGATTACTAGAGATTAAGAATATTTTCATATGTATCAACCATTTGAATTTCCTCTTCCTAAATTGATTCTAGGTGCTGTTTGCCCATTTTATTTTTATTTTGGCTAGTTTTTCTTAATGATCTGTAAGTTCTATAAGGATTATTTTAATTAATCCTGGGCTACTTTTATATGTTGTGATATCATTTTCCAAACTGTAGCCTGTTTTTAAAAATTAGCTCATATATATATAGTGTATTTATTGGAGAAGGAAATGGCAACCCACTCCAATATTCTTACCTGGAGAATCCCAGGAACAGAGGAACCTGGTGGGCTGCCATCTATGCGGCAGCACAGAGTTGGACACGACTGAAGCGACTTAGCAGCAGCAGCAGCATAGTGTATTTATATAAATAGAAACTTTTAAATATAATGAAAAATTTATCAACATTTTACATTTTAATTTGTGTGATTGTTTCACATTCAGAAAACCTTATTCTACTATGACACTTCCCTATACTTTTCTCTAAACATTTTAAAGTATTACCTTGTTTTGTATTTCAAGCACTTGACCACGTGTAATTTGTCCTGTGTGCAGGAGGATGAGGTAGGGATCTAATCTCATAGCTTTCCAAGTCAAGTTGTCAGATTCTGAAAGCAGTTTATTAAAACAGACCAGAGATTAACAAACTGTGGCCCATGAACCAGCTGCCTATATTTGTAAATAAAGCTGTACTGAACACACCCCTTCATGTCTTTTTATACATTAGCTTTGCACTACACAGCAGAGGCGAGTCGTTGTGACATCCAATATGTAAAATAGTTAATATCTGGCTCTTCAAGAAATTTTACCAAGGCCCAGACTAGTTAATTATTTCTTTTCTGTTTTATAAAACTATGGCTTGTGAAAAAACACATTTAGATGTTTATTTGCATGTGAGAAGATGTGACATCTTTAACATACTGAGTCTTTTATCCAGGAAGTGAGATATTTCTTTATTAATAAAGGCCTTCCTTTATGTACTTTGCAAAATTTTGAACTTTTCTCTATAATAACTTTGTACATCTTGGCAAATTGATTCTTGGGTATATTACTATTCTCTTTATATCTCTTACTTCTTGTGTTTCCTTTTTCCATTTCTATACTGCCTTGTGGATAATATTCTCAGGTCTTTGTTCAGTTCATTAAATCACTCTATAAATGTGCCTAACCTGCTATTTACTTTAACATTCATTGAGGTGTTTTTTATACCAAGAGCTATACTTTTATTTCTAGAAGTTTTCTTTGATTCCTTTTAAAACACGGCTGTTAAAAGTTTCCATTTTTTCGAATCCTTACTTTATCCATTTAATCCTTTCAACATAGTTACTTTATTGTTCCTTTCAAATTGTTCTAACCACTCACATCATGGGTATTCTCAATTTTTATCTTCTTTCTATTCCTGATCCCCTCATGGATATCTAATGTACCCTTTACTTTGACAAAGTTTCTGTAGAATGATTTTTAAATTCCTCCTGCCAATTGCTGTGTGTGTGTGCATATTTTTTGCAGTTGTTGTTTGTGCTATTGTTTAGAATAATCTCACAGTAATTTCACCATCTTGAATATATACATTGGTGTATTAATTAAGCCTCCAAAACAATACCTGTCACAAAAATCACCTGGATTCCCAGGACAGAATCAAGCTTGTTTGTCACTTTGCCTATTGTTGATTCCACCTTCCTTCAAGGTTCAAAGCCCCTTTCAATGGTCCAGAGGGCACAGCCTTTCCAGATTTGTAGATATTAAATCTTCAGACTCAATGTTCTTCTGACATTTCCCCAGGTCCTTGCTTCATCACTCCACAAGCAGGTTCCTTAAGATTCTGCATTATTTCTGCTATGAGGGGATTCCCCATCTTTCTTTCAATGTACGTCATATTTATTTTACTGCTTTTCTTGTTGTATCTAGCTCAACATATTTTATGTACTTGCAAGAAAAAGCCCATATTAATTCTGGCCTTGTGATGCTGGAACCAAAACTGTCAGTTAAATGGGTCTTATTCTTCAAACTTCAGCTTCCTCAAATTCTCCTATCCCCACTTCACAACCTAGCATGTTTGCTACCTAACAAAAATAATCTTTTCTATTAAAGCTGAATCACTATCCTAGACTCATCTTTTGTTCTTCAACATGATATTATTTCAGAATTTTCCTTGGCTTTCTTCACCACTAGAATTTGGTTGGTTAGAACTACTTTTCCATTGCAGTCATCTGCCTAACCTTGGATCTTGAACCTCACTATTAGAGGTATTAATTCAGTAAGTCTGTCCAAGTCTTCCACAGTGAAACTTATTGAATAACAAGGGCTGAAGTAGTTTTTGCTAAGCTCTTCCAAAGGAAAATAAAATATACTTGCAAAAAATGTTGATACTTTCTTACTCTATACTAGAAACATATAAGAAAACACATAAATTATTATTTGCCAGAATAAAGATATGATTTAAAGTGGTTTCTATTTCCATCACTTACTAGAAAAACTAAGCATTAATTTCACATATTTCTTATACCTCAACAAGTTAGTCTATTTAAAAAGATATCTGGCTAACTAAATAACAGGAAACAACAGTTAAAAATAAAAATCAACATGCAATAGAAATTTTATGTGTTATTTTATCAGTTGTGTCCAACTCTTTGCCACCCACAGACTGTAGCCTACCAGGCTCCTCTGTTCATGGAATTCTCCAGGTAAGAACACTGGAGTGGGTTGCCATTCTTATCTCCAGCAGATCTTTCTGACCCAGGGATTGAACCCAGGTCTCCTGCACTTATTATTATTTTTTTTTTCACCATCTGAGCCACCAGGGAACTCCAGAAGTTTTATAGCACAACTATAGGGTGAAATTTTTAATAGAGTTACTCAGTAAGTGATATATGAAGTGGATATAAGAAACACAGAAAAAAGCTGAATAACAGGTTTATAAGATACATATTTTCTATTTGTGGGCCTTTTATCCAATAAAAAGATGTTCAGATTATCAGGAAAAATTTAAATACAAATATATATTATACTGTTAGTGATACACAAGGTTCATTAAATTGCACAAAGAATCAAGCAGGTAGTGAATTCCTTGGCAGTCCATTGGTAAGGATTTGGTGCTTTCACTGCTGGGTCTCAGGTATGATCTCTATTCAGGGAAGTAAGATTCCACAAGCCAAAAAAAAAAAAAAAAAAAAGAGGAAAAACTCTGTCAATGCAATATAAAATAATATGGAATTAACTGTAGAAGGATAGCCAATAATAACCAACTTGGAAATTAAATATTTAAAGTATATATGCTAAATAACTTGGGTTCTAGAGGAATTAAAACCAAAGTAAGGGATTTTTTAATGATTAGAACTGAGAGCATTATGTACATGTCATCTATAGCTTTCAGAGAAAAAACTATATTCTTCAGTTCATTTACTAGAAAATATCAGTATTTTTAGTACAGAGTAATACTACTACTCTATACTGAGTGGTAGTATTCAGAGGTAGTGCAGAGTACTAAAACATAAAGAAACATTCAAAACAAAATTTAAAAAAAGTAAGTACTAAATAATAATAGTAAAAGTAAACCAAAAGCTAGTTCTTAGAAAAAAATCAGTTTAAAAATAAAATCTGAACTGCATGACCAAAAATAACACACAGCAATAGAAACATGAAAGCTAATATAACTATATACAAGTTCAGTTCAGTTTCTCAGTCATGTCTGACTCTTTGCAAGCCCATGGACGGAAGCACACCAGGCTTCCCTGTCTGTCACCAACTCCTGGAGCTTGCTCGAACTCATGTCCTTCAAGTCAGTGATGCCATCCAACCATCTCATCCTCTGTTGTCCCCGTCTCCTCCTGCCTTCAACCTTTCCCAGTGTCAGGGTATTTTCCAATGAGTCAGTTCTTCCATCAGGTGGCCAAAGTATTGGAGCTTCAGCTTCAGCATCAGTCCTTCCAGTGAATATTCAGGACTGATCTCCTTTAGGATGGACTGGCTTGATCCTGTTGCAGTCCAAGGGACTCTCAAGAGTCTTCTCCAACACCACAGTTCAAAAACATCAATTCCTCAGTGTTCAGCTTTCTTTATAGTCCAACTCTCACATCCACACATGAATACTGGAAAAACCATAGTTTTAACTAGATGGATCGTTGTTGGCAAAGTAACGTCTCTGCTTTTTAACATGCTGTCTATGTTGGTCATAGCTTTTTTCCAAGGAGCAAACATCTTTTAATTTCATGGCTTCACTCACCATCTGCAATGATTTTGGAGCCCCCAGAATAAAGTCTCTCACTGTTTCCTTTGTGCTTCCAACTATACACAGAAGCCTTTAAAAGGTAAATACTCTAGCCAAAGAGCTTGAAAATCAATTGATATATACATGCATAAAATATGTAATCTATAGGTATGTGTTTATGTACATAATAAGTTGCTATAGGTAATACATATATGCAGGAATATGTAGATCAACTGGTATATCAATATGATATAATCAATACATACATTCAAGATAATCAAACAAAAATGTCAATCTGAGCCACCAGGAAAGCCCCAAACAATAGCTAGTGGCTAGCTAACCTTACTCTGAGAAGCATCTGGTAAGGAGTTTTAGAGTGAGTTATGCTACACAGGCTGAGATACAGCATAAAGAATTTCCTCTACAAATACAACAGCTATCTTGAGCCTGTATGCTTAAAATAATTCTAGCTGAGGTGAAAACCTTTCCAGCTAATTTTGACTAGCAATATTTCATGAATTGGTAATCTCTACTATTCACCCATTGTGTTAGAAAGTAACTGACACCTTGGAAGAACAAAGACTTGAAAAGCGTAAAAATACGTTGTCTTTCTGCCTTGGGATCTGAGCACTAATAGCTACCTATTGGTTAATAACTTATCATTGTCCCTTATTCTAATCAGAAATGTTGGCTCCTTCTAGCAGGGCCAAGAGGGGATTAAAAACCAAAAGGTGGAAGACAATAAAAATGTGCTAAAAAGACATGATAAAAACCTGAGCAACAGATAAAACTCTTCTAGGATGGATGGAGGAGGTATGCTTCGGAAGATTTATGAAAATAAAATGTTCCAGGATTACAATGATGGCAATTGCCAGGTACATGTACCTGCCCCCCACAAACTTAAAACAATCTAAATACAAATTCCTTTTTTTTTTCTTTTTAAGGAAAATGACAATTTGACTCTAAAACTGCATAGGGAACTAGATGTTAAAGAATTTAAAACACATATTTTTTAATTTAGATGGGCATTTTAGGTGTAAAATGGGAAGCCTCAAGGCAAGAACCATAATGGCAAATAGAAGAAAACTACTTTATTCTGCAAAACAGATGGCAATAACTGGATTTCCAAAGTCATCCTAAGAAAGAAAGTACTGGACAAATGAGGAGCATATTAAAATTATGTGATGATGTTATTAAAAGGGGGTGTGAATAATAAAAAAGTCTTGGGGCCTGGAAGAAAGCAGCAGAACATGAGCAATTTTTATCGACTGAAATGACTGAGACATTTCTAAAGGCATGATTTTCAGTTTGTGATGAAACTGTGATGACTTAAAAACATTTTTTAAAATTCTTTGACACTTTCCAGCCAAAGATGTAGTCAACAAAAGGTGTAGTCTAATGTCTAATCATCCTCCTGTTGAATATGGGTTAATCTAAAATACTTGTATCTATTGGCAGAAATGACTGGGTGACATAAAGGGAGTAACAAACTGGGTGACAGAAAAGGGAGTACTATTCTTGTCCAAAACTCTCTTGAGGTAGTTGATTTCAAACTCATCTACCACGTTATAAAGAAGCCCAAAGCACAAAAAGAGGCTGTAGGTAGGTTTCTGGTCAGTCAGTCAGTTCAGTCACTCAGTCGTGTCCGACTCTTTGCAACCCCATGAATCACAGCACGCCAGGTCTCCCTGTCCATCATCAACTCCCAGAGTTTACTCAAACTCATGTCCATAGAGGAGTGATGCCATCCAACCATCTCATCCTCTGTCGTCCCCTTCTCCTCCTGCCCCCAATCCCTCCCAGCATCAGGGTCTTTTCCAATGAGTCAACTCTTTGCATGAGGTGGCCAAAGTATTGGAGTTTCAGCTTCAGCATCAGTCCTTCCAATGAACACCCAGGACTGATCTCCTTTAGGATGGACTGGTTGGATCTCCTTGCAGTCCAAGGGACTCTCAAGAGTCTTCTCCAACACCACAGTTCAAAAGCATCAATTTTTAGGCACTCAGCTTTCTTCACAGTCCAACTCTCACATTCATACATGACCACTGGAGAAACCATAGCCTTCACTAGATGGACCTTTGTTGGCAAAGTAATGTCTCTGCTTTTTAATATGCTATCTAGGCTGGTCATAACTTTCCTTCCAAGGAGTAAGAATCTTTTAATTTCATGGGGGCAATCACCATCTGCAGTGATTTTGGAGCCCCCAAAAATAAAGTCTGACACTGTTTCCACTGTTTCCCCATCTATTTCCCATGAAGTGATGTGACTGGATGCCATGATCTTAGTTTTCTGAATGTTGAGCTTTAAGCCAATTTTTTCACTCTCCTCTTTCACTGTCATTAAGAGGCTTTTTAGTTCCTCTTCGCTTTCTGCCATAAGGGTGGTGTCATCTGCATATATGAGGTTATTGATATTTCTGCCGGCAATCTTGATTCCAGCTTGTGCTTCTTCCAGCCCAGCATTTCTCATGATGTACTCTGCATATAAGTTAAACAAGCAGGGTGACAATATACAGCCTTGACGTACTCCTTTTTCTATTTGGAACCAGTCTATTGGTCCATGTCCAGTTCTAACTGTTGCTTCCTGACCTGCATATAGGTTTCCCAAGAGGCAGGTCAGGTGGTCTGGTATTCCCATCTCTTTCAGAATTTTCCACAGTTTATTGTGATCCACCCAAAGGCTTTGGCATAGTCAATAAAGCAGAAACAGATGTTTTTCTGGAACTCTCTTGCTTTTTCGCAATAGCTCCAGCTAATTTTCAAGATGAAAGCCAGCATCACCCAAAAAATATGTAAGTGAATGTCTTCAGCAGATTCTAGTACCTAACCTCTGATTTGGACCAAATTAGGCAGGGTGAAGCAGAACTAAGATGTCTCTACCAAACCCTACCCAAGTTGCAACTTAGTGAATAAAAGAAATGTTATTCTTTTAAGCAACTACTTTGATGGGTGGCTTGTTATATAACAAGATAATTATAGTAATATCCTTTGTATATTAAGAGTTCGTACAAGTCAAAATTTCAATGACAAACTAGAAAAAAAAATCCCAAAAGTTAAAAAGTAATTTATAGACACATATCAGCAATACATATACAAAAAATGCCCCGTAATGCTAGTTACTGGTTGAATTAAAATGATACAATAAAAACATTTATACCTTATAAATATGACAACTTCTTACAACAAAAAAGATCTTAAATACATTAATCAAAATGATGGCAAAATAAATTATTATACATCAGATGTGCCTATTACATGAAATATGCATGAAAAATTGTTAAATCTAAGATCACAATGCTAAATAGAAGAAGTCTCATTCTTTGGTTAATAAACCATAAGTCTGTAAGCACATAGGGAGTTGGTTGAAAATGCAGGATTATGATAAGAAATTCATTTTTTATTCTATATACTTTATACTTTTCACATAACTCATATATTGCTTTAGTAATAAAAAAGAAGCCAATTATTCATTAATGTTCCTGTCTGTAGATGCTTTGGAATTGGTGCAAAGAGTTGAGTTTTCAGAAGTAGATGTATGTCTCTGTTGTGCTGTTACAGATAGAATGCCTTCCCCAACCAGGTGAGATTGCTTTTACAAATTATACAATCAATAAAGTAAAAAGACAACTCACAGAATGGGAAAAATATTTCCAATTATATATCTGATGAGGAACTTGAATGTATCCAAAATGTATAAAGAATTCCTACAACTCAATAATAAATAAAAAGGCAACTCAAGTATTTACAAAAGATTTCTGTAGACATTTCTCTAAAGAAAATGCACAAACAACCACGCACATGAAATAACACTCGATGCTATTATTCATTAGGGAAATACAAAACAGAACCACAATGAGATGCCACTTCACACCCATTAGGATAACTATAGTCAACAGGATAGATAATTACTGGAATCCTCACTCACTGTTGTGGACATTTAAAAGAGAGCAGTCACTTTGGAAAATAGTTTGGTAGTTCCACAGTTGTTAACTATACAGTTACCATATTAACAGCAATTCCCCTTCTAGGTAAAAAAATGAAAACACGAAAACCTCATTTGCATATGTTTGTAGTATTAGTCAATAGCTAAAATTTTGAAACAGCTCAAACATCTGCTAACTGATGAACAGAGGAACAAAATGTGATCTATCCATACAATGGAATATTAACCAATCATAAAGAAGGAACAAAGTATTTATATATATATATATATATATATATATATATATGTTACAACATGAGCAAAACTTATCATACAAGTGAAGTAAGTCAGAGAACCACAAATATCATGATATAGCTATCATGCAGAATTTTTTAAAAAATGATACAAATGAACTTATTTATAAAACAGAAACAGGCTTACAGACTTAGAAAACAAACATGGTTACCAAAGGGGAAAGGTAAGGGTGGGAACAATAAATTGGGAGTTTGGGATTGACGTATACACACTACTATATTTAAAATAGATGGACGGAAAAAAATAACACAGAGATTGTTTCAATATTCTTAAACTGGACATTGGTTTATGAGCATTTTATAAATAAACTATTACTAACTTTATAAAAAAAAATAATCAACAAGGACTTATTGTGTAGCACAGGGAACTCTGCTCGGTATTCTGTAACAACCTAAATGGGAAAAGAATTTGTAAAAGAGTAGAAACATGTCTATGTATAACTGAATCAATTTACTATGCACCTGAAACTAACACAACATTGTTAATGAACTGTACTTCAAAGTAAAATAAAAATTTTTTCAAACAAACTTGAAAATTTTATGCTAAGTGAAGGAAGCTCATTGCAAAAGACCAATATCATATGAATCTATTTTTATATCATATCCACAATTGTTAAGTCTTTAGAGCTGAAAATGGATTAGTGGTTGCCTGGAACTGGAAGTATGGTAAATGATGAATGACTGCTAATGGGGACGGAGTTTCTTTTTGACACAATGGAAATGTTCTAAACTTACATGTGGTAATAGATCCACAAGTCTGTAAGTATACTAAAAAAAGAAACAAAACACTGAATTGTGTAACTTAAATGGGTGAATTACAGGGTATATGAATTATATCTCAATAAAGCTTTTTATCCTATTTTTTTTTCTACAAAAAGAACTGTAAGCCATCTTCTAGTCAAAGTATTTAGTGCTTTATGAATTCAAGACATGTGGGCTCCAAGTAGCTGATCTGTCCCTGGGAAGAAAAGATTCAGTTCTTTCCATCTATACATGAATTCTTAAAGGCAGTATTCTTGCCTGGAAAACCCCATGGACCGAGGAGCCTGGTAGGCTACAGTCCATGGGGTCACAAGAATCAGACATGACTTAGCAACTAACCCACCATAACAAAAACAAGCCTCTACTAGCACACACACACACACACACACACACACACACACACACACACACACAATAGGCCTCTACTATAGGAGGAAGCAGGAAGGAGGGAAGATGTCAATTCACAGTTGCAGAAGCTACTTGATTTAATCCCAGCAAACTATCATCTTCTGCATTAGATAACCGTTTAACACAATCCAGCAGCATTGAGTGTATAAATAAAACACTACACTGCAATTATTTGTCAATTCTGGAAGGCTAGGAATTTCTACAAGTAGAAGATTGTATCCATCATTTAATTGCTTAGGATTACAATTATGGAATGCCACATATGTTCAACTACTGCTGGCAGAAAATAAGCTTATCCAGAAATTCAAGAAGCTCCAAGTCTTACCTAGGAACTTATCAGAAATGTAAATTTTCAGACTTCACCCAGATATACTGAATTGGACACTTCTGGCTTAGGGACCAGCAATGTGTGCTTCAATAAGCCTTGCAGGTGATTCTGGAAGACCCTAAAGTTACAGAACACTCACATAAACACAGTCAATATGTAGAACACTTCTTTACAAAAATAAGATATTAAGAATATCCTACTGTCTTACTTTTTAAGGCACTTATGCTAGCCTTCCAAGGAATACCACCTTTTTCTAATGAAACAAATGACACACAATATCCCATCAATGTTTGTGAATACTTTTAATCAATGAAGCTATAAAATATAAAGAGAATTCAGTGAGTCTCCTAGTTTATATCAACAACTGAGACAGTTCTAGGTAGTTGAGATCCATCAGGTTAAAAAGAGCCTTCCATCATTTGCAAAAGTGAGAGACTTATCCAAATATTTAAAGCCTAGGCCTGAGAATTAGGCACGATACACTGATGCCAAAAGCTTCAAGCCACCATGTTAGAAAGAAGTGTCTTTTAGGTTTCCAAGGAAACAGAAATCTCATGTTTAAATTCTCACTTGGCTGAATTGAATTCTAAAAATCATCAGGATCTATATACCTGGAGGCAAGAACAAAAATGGCCCAGGTTTAAAAATAGTGTATCTGACTTGGCCACCATCAAAGAAGGTGAAACAATAGGTATGAGCAACAATTTTCCAACTGCACGAATGCTACCAATTATATTCTATAGTTGTAAAGAATGAATTCTTTCCAATCACTACTGCCACACAGGAGTTTACTGGAGGAAAGAAGCAAATTTCCAGCCTCCAGTTAGAAGATGTGCCTCAGGCAGATTCAAATGCACGATCGAAAACATCTTTGAAAGAAGCCCACACAGCATCTATTAGGAAGTAATTTGTGGCTGAACTCAGAGGTGCATAAGCACACAATCATATGCAGTGTGTTGTGTGTGTGTGTGTACGATACTGGATATAAATTACATCAATTAAGAGCTTCCCAGATAAAAATGAAATCTAAATTGAAAAGAAAACAAGAAATGCCCTGGAGCCTTGTATTTGAAAAAAAAAAAAAAAAAAGTGATAAAGTCAGCCAAATAACACCTCTCAATACAAAAGTAAATAATCTTAACTAGCTGTGCCAGATACGGTGGACCATGAAACAAACTTGTAGGAAGACTAAGTTATCAGTACTGATCATCAGCAAAATTTCCCTATGACTTTTTCAGTTAAGACAGATGAATAAAAAGCACTCAGGATAGTGGAGTGTTTTATCTTTTCAACTTTTAAAGCAAAGTCTCCATTTAATATTGTGTTCATCACCTTTATTGTGTCATTTTTAAAGGTTCCTCCATTGGTTATGAAAGTATGTAAGTAGTTATCCATATTTTTTAAACCATAAACTACATTTTTAGAGCATTTTTAGGTTTGCAAAATAAAGCAGAGCAGAAAGTACAGAAAGTAGTTCCCATGTACTCTTTCCCATCCCTCCACTCAATTTCCCTTATTATTAACATCTTGCACTGATGTGGTACATTTTGTACAATTGATGAATTGATATTGGTACATTGTTAACTAAAGTCCATAGAATACATATGGTTCACTCTGTTTCACACTCTCTGAGTTTTGATATATGTATAATGACGTGTGTCCATCATTATCATACAGAGTAACTTCACTGCCCTAAAAATCCCCTGTGTCATCCCCTAGTCATCCCCCACTTCCCCTTACTCTCAACCCTCTGGCAATGACTAATCTTTTTCCTATCTCTAAAGTCTTGTCTTTTCCAGAATGCCATCTAGTTGAAATCATTAACTATGTAGCCTTTTCAGATTGCCTTCTTTCACTTAGCAATTTGCTTGTAAGATTCATCTATGTTCTTTTGTGGCTCAATAGCTCATTTCTTTTCATCAATGAGTAATACTCCATTATAGGGAGGTACTATTGTTTACTCATTCACCCATTGAAACACAGCTTGGCTGCTTCCAATTTTTGTCAGTTATGAACAAAACTCCTGTAAACATTTGTGTTAAGGTTTTGTATGGGCTCTACATCAGTTATGAAAGTATGTAAATTATATTTTAATCAACACACCTTTTTAAAAAATAATCTTTGTATCCTAAAGTATCTCAGTCATTCTTGTCCATATCAGATCCATGAAATTTAGTCCTGCTGTAGGAAGAGATGGTAAAGAATCTGCCTGCCAGTGCAGGAGATCTGGGTTCAATCCCAGTAGACCCTGGGTCAGGAAGACCACCTGGAGAAGGAAATGGCAACCCACTCCAGTATTCTTGCCTGGAGAATTACATGGATAGAGGATCTTGGCAGGCTGCAGTCCATGGGGTCTCTAAGAGTCAGACATGACTGAGTGACTTTCATTTTCAGGAACTGGGATTATAGAAAGGAGGAAAAGAAAAATTGAATCATAGCAGCTCATGGTTAGAAAGAATACTACTGGTCATTCCTGAGTCTTCAAGCCCATGTCTGGGTTCTCCTACATGCCTCATATTCATGGTTTCTGTTGACCAACTATTTTTTGTCTGACATTCTCTGAATTTTAAAAATATTACTTCTTGTATTCATCATCTGAATTTCTATTTCCTAGGGCTCCACAGGAATAGTAGACTTAATCATCTCCTGGAAGCCTTGAGATTTTTAAAGACATTTTCACATTTCCTTAGTTTCTTCAAACTTTCTTCTTAGAATATCTTTCTGCATCTTTCCATCAGCATGATCCATTCATGATTCTAGTTTCATTGTATGTCAAATTTCCACACTATTTCTCCTCAAGGAAGCAGATATATCATCCTACAGTTTAATTATACAACATACAATTAGGAAAATTTTCATGTACTTGCCAAAATCAAGCTATAATGTGGTATAACAAATCCACTGTTTACAGCTCATGCTTGTTATTTGCATTGACTGGTAGAAAGGTTGGCATATACAGAAATGATCTTCTTAAAATCTATGCCAAAATCTTTAAGGATGCTGTTTAAATTTAAGGATGGGGAAATGCATTATGATATATCTCAGATGAATTATTAACAAAATTGATGAAAAATAAAACAATCACAAAAAAGAAAAATGAAACCCAGGAGGATATGAGATGTATTAAAATCATAACTTCTGTATTAATTACGACAAATTAGTGAACCCCAGATTGAAAATAGCTGGAGTCAATCAGTGAAATAGAATAAAAGTTCTAGAAATTCTTACATCACTCCTATAGACTGCCTAGAAAATTTGTTTTTCAACCTTCGAATCTGGAAAATGCATTTTAAAAGCAGAGAGTTCTAAAAGAGAAATACTTCCGCCAAGAAAATAGCAAAATCCCATAAAATTACAATTGCCACCACTCCAGGCTCCTGTGGCCAAGAGACCAGCTGGACAGGAAAGAAGCAACCATCCAGGCAGATGTAACTGTTCTTGATCATCAGGAGAAGAAATGTCTTTTAAGAAACACTGAGGAAGGGAAGAATATATTTGGTAATCAGGTGGTCCTCTGGTAATCTGGTGGTCTCTTGATACTTCCAAACCTAATTTTGATGGTAAATAGACAAATACAGTTGTCTGACAATATTATATAACCCAAGAGATCAGACCTCTCAGGAATGAAAGTCTGGATTACTGGATCAGGAAGGCCTTCTAGGGATGTATTGGAAGGATAAGAGAAATCTAGCTCTCAAGGCCAGAATACTGGAGTGGGTAGCCATTCCCTTCTCCAGGGGATCTTCCCAACCCAGGGATTGAATCCAGGTCTCCTGCATTGCAGGCAAATTCTTTACCATCTGAGCCACCGGGAAAGCTCAGATGAGCAGCAGAGGAAATAAAAGTGAATGCCAGTTGTGTTCTCAAAGTCAACTATGGTGATGGGTACTGTAGTCATTCCATTAAACTTCTTTCAACTTTCCCCAGAGGACCTGTTCCCAAATACAGAAGACATTATATAAAAGTGGAACCAAGAGGCACAAAGAATGGACTGTTATGGATGTGCCCTGCAGGACCATTCCTCCAGCTTGCCAGTAGTGTTAGCTGTGGATGGCTCACAGTTCAATCTTTCCAGAAATTACCCATAGCCAAAGATAGCTGCCTCAATCAAGGTTAATCCCTCCCCACAGGCATCCCATATCTATTGCCTTAATTTAGGACAAATAGCAAGTTTGGATGAACTCCAAAGCTCTCCATGGAATAAACTAAAGATTTTCTTCACACTGCATCATAGCCTAAATTCTGTTCATTCTTCCTTCTTTCAGTCCCTCACAAGTATGATTCCCAGTAGCACTACTCAAGGAGATCCAACCAGTCTATCCTAAAGGAGATCAGCCCTGGGTGTTCATTGGAAGAACTAATGCTGAAGCTGAAACTCCAATACTTTGGCCACCTCATGCAAAGAGTTGACTCAATGGAAAAGACCCTGATGCTGGGAGGGATTGAAGGCGGGAGGAGAAGGGGACGACACAGGATGAGATGGCTGGATGGCATCACCGACTCGATGGACATGTTTGAGTAAACTCCAGGAGTTGGTGATGGACAGGGAGGCCTGGCGTGCTGTGATTCATGGGGTCACAGAGTCAGACAAGGAACTGAGCGACTGAACTGAACTGAGCACTACTCAATAAACATAGTGCATGCAACCTCCATCTCAAAAATTCTTCAGGGAAGCTAACCAAAGAAACACATGTAACCAGATTCCACTGAGAAATTGTCTAACACTGGGGCCTGGATACAAACACCTATAAATCTTTCCATGCTGCTGCTGCTAAGTTGCTTCAGTTGTGTCTGACTCTGCGAGACCCCACAGACGGCAGCCCACCAGGCTTCCCTGTCCCTGGGTTTCTCCATGCAAGAACACTAGAGTGGGTTGCCATCTCCTTCTCCAATGCACGAAAGTGAAAAGTGAAATCGCTCAGTCGTGTCCGACTCTTCGCAACCCCATGGACCGCAGCCCACCAGGCTCCTCCATCCATGGGATTCTCCAGACAAGAGTACTGGAGTGGATTGCCATGCCTTCCTGCAGGGGGTCTTCCCAATCCAGGGATCAAACTCAGGTCTCTGTCATTGCAGGCAGATTCTTTACCATCTGAGCCACCAGGGAAGCCCAAGAATACTGCAGTAGGTAGTCTATCCCTTCTCCAGGGGATCTTCCTGACCCAGGAATCAAACCAGGGTCTCCTGCATTGCAGGCAGATTCTTTACCAGCTGAGCTACCAGGGAAGCCTAACTTTTTCTTAACATCACATTTTCCTTTCTACACATACAGATATCTTCCCCTCTTTACTGCCTCCTCTTCTCTTGATAATATTTATTCACTAGTTCTACTCAATCCAAGCATCATTTTTTCAGTGTACTCTTCCCTAAGTCATATTTTCTCTATAAATCTCTCAATAGTCAATTGTCTTTGTTACCATGTTGTCTTATACACAGCACAAATTGCAATGATTTGCAGCTGTGTTTTTTTGCTCATCTTTCTTTTTATTGTACTCAGACACAAGGGTCTTATCTTGAATAACTGTAGCTTTAGAGTCTTACATAGTTTTAGCCTGTTGCTAATACTCAAAAGGTATGAGCTAAATTGAATTGAATTGAACTAAACTGAAGAAAAGCATTTAGGATTATTAACAATACCCCAGTAACCATATGGACCATTGCCCTTTTCTAACCCTCACTTTCAAAAAACGATTTTAATCTTTAGTGTATGTGTTCAGAGAACCCATGAGGCAGATGATGAGACAATCATAGATAAGAGTCTCAAATTTTGCTTGCTGGGCTGATGATCTCATTCCTTCTCTTTAATAGACTGGCCATATTTTAACTCTCTGAAGTAGAGGTGGGGCCTTGAACACTAGAAATCAAGTTATCCAGAGTCAACAATGTTAGAAAAAGATGTAAACCATACTGCTATAAAGTTGTTGCTTATTTGTTGTCTCTTAAGATGCCCCAGTCTCTACCCTCATTATGACTTTAGTCACACTGGGGAAGATTCATATGGAGATCCAAATTTCACTTTGGAAATATTCAGGGTTTTTTTTTCCCCTGATAATGCTACCTTTAGGTAACTGTCTGCATGGTGTTGAATTCATTGACTATAATAATGCACATTAAAAAGCTAATATGATATTTGAGAGATGTACACAATATAATGTTGGAATAAAGTTTCATTTTTTATGATTATAGTACATTACAAAGGTTTTTCAAATTATGAATTCTTTTTAATACTGCAACAAAAACTACTTTCTGTTTTTTATTTATCACATAAGCACAAGTGGATCATATAGATGGGAAGCAATGACTGGAAACACTTAGAAATAAAAAAAAAAAAAAAGCACAACAAATGAGAATGTTTCACAGCAACCAGAGTCTTTAGAGAATCTTCAGATTAGACAACAATGGAGAAAAAATGTAAAACAAGGAGAAATGAGCTTTCCACCTATTAAGTGGGAAGAATTGGTTTGGGAAGAAATTAAGATAGGATGTTCTCCTACTTAAATGTGTTTATGAAATATACTCTACATCTTTTATGCATTAACCTGTTGCTTTCTGAAAGTCTGAAAGATCATAAAAGCAGAGAGTAGAACAGTGGTTAACAGGGGTTTGGTGGGGTTGGAGGGAGGAATGGGGAGATATTGGTGAAGGGGTACAAGGTTTTATTCAGGCAAGCTGAACAAGTTCTGGAGATCTAATGTACAATAGCATGACTCTAATTAATAATACTGTGCTGTACACTTCAAATTTGCTAAGAGGGTGAAAGTGAAAGTCACTCCATTCTGTCTGATGCCTTGGAACCCCAAGGACTCTATAGTCCATGGAATTCTCCAGGCCAGAATACTGGAGTGGGTAGCTGTACCCTTCTCCAGGGGATCTTTCCAACCCAGGGATCTAACCAGGGTCTCCTGCATTGCAGGCAGATTCTTTAACAGCGGAGCTATCAGGGAAGCCCTTGCTAACAGAATAAATCTAAAGTATTCTTAACACAGAAAAAGAAAGGAAGAATAAAAGAAATCATAACTCTGTGAGATGATGGGTGTGTTAATTAGCTTAAGGTGATTATTTCACAATGCATACATGTATCAAATCCTCAAGTTGTAAAGATTATATGTAATTTTAATTGTCAATTATATCTCAATAAAACTGGAGAGAAAAAAAAGGAAATAAAAGAAACCCCTCACTACTTTTGAAAACTAATTTAAGATATAACCAAAAGCAGGCTTGCCTCTAGATTTTATCCTTGGCTGTTTTCTCTTCCCCAGTCATTGTCATCCTTTGCAGAGAAACTCAATTTCACAGAGTTGTCAATATTATATCCTTGTTAATCTTCTCTAGTCCTAATCTTTTTCCTGAACTTCAGCATCAAATACAAACTCTTTGCCTGATACAAGCTATTATATATCTCATATCAATATTTAAAATAATCTATTTTAAAGAAGATAACTTGTATTCATTGCAATTGGTAACACTTCAGTTCAACAAGCCCGAGATGGTATTAAAAAACTTTGAATTTAATTTCATGTTCATATTTAAGATGTCTGGAAGTGAAACACTGTGTGCTTGACCAAAATTTAATCAGGCTCCTCTGAACCATCTTCTCAGAAGACTCAGAAAGTTCTCAACACAAAATATTTCCTTGATCCCCAACTCTTGACTCGAACAGACACTAGCATGATTTCCAGCAAGAGAAGACCATATCCCTGGATGACTCAGACCTGTTAAGTTCCTGATTTGGAAAACTCAAGGCTACCAGAAGAATTTACCATTTGTTCCAAACCAAACTGCAAATATATACACTGAGCCAATACCTGACTTGTCTGTTACTAAAAAGCAGCCCCACCAACTTTTGTGATTTTCCACATTCCTGATGCCCCAGACCCTACCTGATTCTTCCTAATTCATCATTCTCCCCTAAAATCCCCAGTCATCTCTGCCTGGATTAGAGTTGAACTCAATTTATACTGAAGTCTCTCTCTTCTCCAACTGCAGGAGCCAGAATAAAATCTGTCTGGTTGTTTTAACAAATGCCTGGCTCTGTTCCTCTTTGACAGTGATAATTGCTCTAGAGCTGACTGGCAAATCACTGGCTCAGGGACCTACTTTCTTTTCATTTTGTCCCTCTGTTATGCATGACTTCTAATCCCAACACCACATCACAGAACAAGATGTCGGCTACAGTTCCAACTATATTATGGATGTACTCCAGCCCACTGGAAATGGGGGGAAAAGAACAGAAAGCATGCCACTTTATAGACAATTCTTGGAAGCTGTTTTTACCATCTTTGTGGATATAATATATAGCTGTAGATATCACATATAGCTGCAGAGAGGATGGACATATGTAGATTTTATTCTAGGCAATCTTGTGCTCTGCAAACACTGGAAATTACTACTGTAAAAAGGAGAGAACAGATATTAGGGCAAAGTTAGCATGATCCACCATACCACTCCCCAAATTATTTACCTTTATTTAATGTTTCTGTTGATGTATATTAGTTATCAGAGTCAAAACTTGGCACCTCCCTTTTTTAGCCTAAATATTAAAATGAAGTTACAATTTTGCCTTAACAAAATCATGATATTTAATTAGATAATCTCTCAGTTCCTCTTCAAACATTGCCAAGAACACTCAAATCCTTTGAAAAGTATATCTGACAATGGTTATAGGACCAACAAATAAGAGCAGCAAAGCATTAAGTGGCTCCCAAAATGTTTTAGTGGAAATGCAATTGAAAGATTCCCTAAACCATAATTACTAAGGGTTGAGGAGGTTATCATCTACCGGTCAGGAAACAGAGGGAAGAAATGGACCTAAGGATACCACACTTCAGATAAACCCAAAAATGTGAGATTTAGTATGTGGAGATGAATTCATTTAGAATAGGAAGTTCAAAAACTACAAATAGATTATATGAAATTGGACTCATGACATTGAAACAGATGAAGGAGGAGGAGGAGGAAGAAGAAGGGAGGGGAGAACAAGAAAAGGAGAAAAAAAAGAGGATGAAAGAAACATGCATTATTAGCAAATAAGAATATTCGAGAATATTAACATTTTGGTGACATTTTTAGAGAAACATTAAGAAAATATTTTACATTATACTATCAAAATATTCTAAAAGCCCACATACAACATGTAAATTAACAGATAATTTAACTTTAAGAACCAAGGGAAATGGAGGATGTGGTTTGTTAATGTATAATGAGAAAAATGGAAATTTGATGCTATTAAGTACATCTAGTCAGGAGTCTTAAATCCTAACGATATAATAAAATTTCCTGAAAAAAGCTTTTTAAAATGTTAGTGCCTTACCCCGCAAACAGATTGATTAAAACAAGATATCTGTGATGGACTTAGGCATTCGTGTTTATTTTTATTTGCACATGTTATTATACCCAAAGTTGAGAAACACTAGCCAATTTAAAGGGTTAAGTGTTAATAACTTAGATCTTTAGTAGATCTTTCTGAGAACCACTGGAAGCCATGACAGTGTTAAGGATTCACGTTTTTACTTGTCATTTCCTAAAATTTAATTTTACCCAGATGGCTTCCTAATTGGTTTGCTTTACTTTAGGTTAGTTGAAAAATCTCACTCATTCAAAATGAACTCAAATGTATGATGCATTTTAACTACTGTGGTGATTTGAGCTTAAATATAAACTTTTTATAATACAGTTTGGAGAATATACAGAACTTCTTGCTAATGTGGAATAACCTGGTAGAATTAAAGTATTGGTTGTCAGTTGCAGCTTTTCACACAGAATTGTGTTTTTTTATTGGTTATTAGCTCGTATGTTTAGAGTTGACTGTAATGATCTTGCTTTCAAGGGCGCATTCTCACTTGAGCATTCTGATTTTCCACATTCAGGTTTTAAGTCAAGATTTATTCATTGCATAGGAGTTGGAATGGGGGATGCACTTTTCAGATTAAAACTTAATTAGTGATTTGATCCATGTGTACAATGCCATCTGCCTACAAAGAAGATAAATTAAGGGCTTGGGTGTGACTAAGAATGTTATCTCATTACAGTGAAAAGACCCATTCTATAATGCATGATAGTGATGTGGTATTGTCATAGCCACCACTAAATCTGGTTACACCATATGCATTGCCTGTTCTCAGCCCCAAACTTCCAGCCATCTATCGAACAAAATAGGCCTGACACATCATGAGCATGGCATGATGTCATAGCTTACATTACATAAGCAGTAACACTCCATGGTCTTGAAACCACACAGCATAGTTTTTTAGTTATCACTGGCAGTAGTAGCAAATGCATGCCCTTTATAGCTGGTAATTTAATAGAAGTGGCAAAACTGGGAGTCTGTACTTGTTGTTCTTAAAGGTCAAATGAATTGGAAAACAAATGTCAAGGCTTTTACACAGCCAAACAAATTTTTATGATAGAAGCAAAGAAACTGGAGAACTGCATAAAATACAGGAAATCATACTAGTGAAGTTCTAGCAGATTTTGAACCTACCCAGATGCCCTGTGAGAAGTAATCACTGACAAGTGATTAAGATGCAATGAAATGATTTCTCACAAAATAAGGGAAAAAAATACATCCTAAGTTTTTTGGTTGTAAATATCTAACGCGTAGCTGAATTATAAAAAGGCCAGGCAATCAACTTCATGCACTGCAAAAACCAGGAAACTCAGATTAATCCCCCTCATTAGACATATGAAAAAACTGACGAGAAAGGAGTTATGTAGTATCCAAAGACACAGAATTCATGAGTTTCAGAGCTGGAACTAACACTCAAGTCAACTAACTCCTAGTCTATGCATCCTTAAGATGTCTTTCAAATTATGTTTAATCTTGGTACTATAGCTTACAATTTTGTTTGTGAGAAATATGTCAAATTTTCTTCAGTTTACAAATCAAACATCTTGAAATTCTAAGTTATCGGAATTATGTTCAAAAGGGACTATAGAGCAAGAGTCTATCCTCAACTTCTCTGCTGAAATAGCTGACTGAATGGGGTTAGAATAGATAATACAAAAATTTACTTCTGTCTTCAGACTCTATAGTCTGTGCGAAAGTATCTGAATCTATTTCATATTTTCTAATAATTTACGAGGACCTAATATTTCTCTTACAGAAGCATCAATATGTTTTATTTATTGTACTCTGACTACACTGAGTTTTTATACACTTGAAAGCCAAATACTCATCTGGAAAATGGAAAAATGGAACTTACATAATAGGGTTCAAGAAAAAATCCATGAAGATGTTAAAAAAGTTTTCATTACATAAACTACCACCAATCAAAGAATGTTATTATAATCATGAATAATCATTGGCAGCTTTGTAAGAATAAATTATATAAGTGTTCAGGATAACTTCAGAATTAAAAAAATATTTTTATCTTCATACTACTATATTAAAATACAAAGTATCCAAATAATTATATGACAACATGTTGTCTTTTCTTAAAACTATGCTATCCTCCAACGCTAGACATGGAAGGAACATTAAAAACCATGCATTTCCAGGAATTTTCTACTTCTAAGTGCTCAGAAAATACTTTTTTTTCTATTAAGCCTTAGGTAAAAGTCCACTACATAAATTGCTTTGAATTGCTTTGATTTGGGCAACTTCCCAGTAGCTTCCTTAATCTTCATATTCAATAATATCTCAGTCAATTTTTAAAATCTCCTAATCCTCCTCAAAGCTAAGTGTGAAAAACACTGATACAGCCTAGCCCTCTTATTTTACAGGTGAGGTAACCACATCCAATGCTATCAAAGCTGGTGAATTAGTGTTTGAGTCAGAAAGAGAATGTCAGTCACAAGTAATCGATTAACCTTGACCAAAGAGAGATGTGGTCTTTGCCACTGGGTCCTGAAAGGTAACCCCTAAATCCTGTTCAACAAGAGTGGCTTTGTTTGCCCAGAGGCATTGGGATATGTGGATTGTCAATGTTAATAACATGATTTAAGGCAGGGGAACTTGGAACACTTATTAGCTCAGCCTCTGAAGGGTCTAGAGACTAAACTCAGTCATGCAGGTGATCACCCGTGTGTACACAGCCAATGAAGCGAAAGTCAGTCATGTCTGACTCTTTGCAACCCCATGGACTATACAAACCATGGAATTCTCCAGGCCAGAATACTGGAGTGGGTAACCTATCACCCATGTGTACCTGACCAAGGTCCAGTGAAAACCCCAGAAACCAAAGCTTGGGTGAGCTTCACTTATTGGGAATACTCCAAGTGCATTTTTACATGTTGTTGCTGGAAAAATAGGTGCCATCCAAACAACTCCATATGGAGAGGACAAGTAGAAGTTCACACCTGCTAACTGGGATGCCGCCTGGTGTTCCCTTGCCTTGGCTGATTTTAGCCCATGTTCTTTGGGTGTAAAAAATCATGACTATGAGTAAAATAGCTTTTCTGAGTTCTGTGATTCCTTCTAGCAAATGATTAAGCCTGAGAGTAGTGTTGAAGACTCCTGAACATTTCAGGCTGTCACTATCTTGATTTCCTTGGTCTATTTCTCTTTTCATAATACCACTTGCATTATCCACACAACCCATTTCCAATTTATTCCAATGGAGGATGGGCATTATATACAGCAATGCTGTATACCCAACTGTTATACTTATTAATGGCAAGGAGTAGAGGTAAACCCATGAATAAGATTTAAGGTATATTCTTCACTTATTAATAAAGTATTATATAGATGTGGAGTCATAAATAGAAACTAAGAATGAGGTTTTAATATTTTTCTAATAAGACTTACATGAATAAATAAGGATTTTTAAAACATTTCATTTTACTAAGTATATTCACACAATTATTTCACTGATTTTCCTAAGAGCTCTGTATGGTAGAAAATTATTGTTACAGATACTTGCATCATAAGATCTAAAATTACAAATGCTTCTTTGACATGTTTGACCTTCACCAGAAACCAGATATGCCCCAACCAGTGGGAAAGGGTTCCTGCCCTGCTGTTTCCACTATCAATCAGACTAGCTGCACCCAACCTGGTTCCCAATGGTTCCTCAGCAACCTAATAGATTTCACCTCTCTGCTTGCTTAGATAGCTCAGTGACTAAGCAAATGTCCTGTGTGTGTGCTAAGTTGCTTCAGCTGTGTCTGACTCTTTGCAACCCTCTGGATCCTAGCCCATCAGGCTTCACTATCTATGGAATTCTCCAGGCAAGAATATTGGAATGGGTTGCCATACCCTCCTCCAAGGGATCTTCCAGACCCAGGGATCTAAACCTTCTTACGTCTCCTGCATTGGCAGGCTGGTTCTTTACCACTAGCACCAGCTGGGAAGCCCTTTTCCTTCCCACCAACCATCAAATTATTCAAACAAGTCACATCCTCCCATGGGAACCTGTGGGCATTCCATCTTTGTGTTACTAGAAAACCTGCTTCCCCTAGCCCCTCTGGTTCATGCTACAATATGTTGAGATTGTGAGTATATGTGACTAATAAACTACTGTCAACCTCATCAGTATAGTCAAAGTATAGATCCATATACTTAAAGCTATGGTTCTTTCAGTGGTCAGGTATGGTCCATCTCTGGACCATAAAGAAGGCTGAGCACCAAAGAATTGATGCTTTCTAATTGTGGTGCTGGAGAAGACTCTTCAGACTTCCTTGGAAAGCAAGGAGATCAAACCAGTCAATCCTAAAGGAAATCAAACTTGACTATTCATTGGAAGGGCTGATGCTGAAGCTGAAGCGCTAATATTTTGACCGCATGATGCAAAATAGCTGACTCACTGGAAAAGACCCTGATGCCGGGAAAGATTGAGAGCAGGAGGAGAAGGGGGAGACAGAGAATGGGATGGCTGGATAGCATCACCCACTCAAAGGGCACGAGTTTGAGCAAACTCTAGGAGATAATGAAGGACAAGGAAGCCTAGAATGCTGCAGTTCATGAGGTCTCAAAGAGTTGGACATGACTCAGTGACTGAACAACAACCTCATTAGACCATGGTTGGGTATTACATATTTACTTGTATGACTTAGGGCACAGGATTCTTCTACCAGTGGGGAGAAGAGGAGATGATCAGAACACCATTGCACAGATGAGTTACATTCATCTTTCATGACATATCCATGTAAAAGAAGACTTTCTAATTATATAGTGCTTTAATTGTAAACATTTCTCCACTTACTGAATCCAGGTTGGTATTTCAACTGGTATCTAAGAGAGAATGACTCAGAATTTGTACTAAACAGAATAAGTAAGGTGACATTTTTCCATGACCAGACGAAGGATGAAGATTGACATTAGAACCACAGCTTCACTTTTCTTCTTTTTGTCAGGCCAGAAGATTGCAGAGACTTCCTTGACCACCCTAGTAGCCACAGGCTCAGAAAATAAATTAATTTTAGTCAATTCCAGTGTTTTATGGAGCTGGGTCTGGAACAGTTCCTTGTAGGTCATTTAGCTTGTTTCAATTTCATGGCCACAGCTCACACTCAAGAGAGTAGCCTTGTAGCTACAACAGCATTGAGAAGGAGGACACTGATTAGACAAGCCTGGCTGCACTGTGCAGCCTCATGGCAGACAGAGGGTCAAGATCTGTTAAGCTTTATTGCACACTAATTTCTAGGATTTCACTATAGCTTACTGTGGACCCAATGGATCTATTTTGAGAAGTACTTACACAGTATCTTTCCAAATGACGAAAATAGCTAGTGAAATTTGTGCAGCTTCATCCTAAAGGTGGGAAGAAAAGCTCTTAACTTTTAAGAAATAAATGTTATTTTAATAACCTTAAAAGAGAGAGAGAGAGAGCTACAAAAGATGGTGAAAACAGAGTGTGTTTGTCCAGTCAGGCAGCTCAAGCTCAGGGATCATATTTATTTGTTTCTTAATAACATTGCATCCTTGGGCAAGTTACTTTACTTTCTTAATTTTGTCATCTGAAAATTGAGAACAATTATATTGCAAACAAGTTTAATGTATAATATTGTATTATACTTAGACTATCATTTCAAAACCTAGATATTTGTAAGTATAAGTTAAATTTTATAAGAAATAAAATAACCTGAAGTTTTATATACATCTTCCAAACTAACACATAAATATAAGATTCTAGAAAATAGAGAGTTACTTGTGGCATTAAGAAGAAAATTTGGGTTATTTTCCTTGAATAACTTAAGGAAAGCATGTAACACCTAAGTAAACATACCTGCCTAGAAGTAGAGTGTGTCTGAACTTTAAAAGCAGACTTCTGTAACTTCCTTGGTGGCTCAGACCATAATCCCTGGCCAGGAAGATCTCTGGAGAAGGGAAGAGCAACCCACTGTAATATTCTTGCCTGGAGAATTCCATGGACAGAGGAGTCTAAGAGTCTGACACCACTGAGCAACTTTCACTTTGCTTTTTAAAAATTTGCCAATGTCATCTTTGCATTTCATTGGAATAATTTACCTATTTAGGTATTCCTCAGAAAGCATTTATGGATTTGCATCATATATTCCCTGGTGGAGCAGTGGTAAAGAATCTGCCTGTGATGCAGGAGGCATGGGTTTGATACCTACTCAGGAAGATCTCCTGGAGAAGGAAATGGCAACCCACTCCAGTATTCTTGCCTGGGAAATCCCATGGACAGGGAAGCTTGGTGGGCTGTAATCCCTGGGGTCACAAAGAGTTGGACCCAATTTAGCTACTAAATCACCGCCACCACTTCATATATGGTGAAACAATATAGCTCCAGTCTGACAAGCATATGTGGTAATCTAACATCATATATGTTAAAATAATATAATTCTAGTCCATCAGTCATCTGCAGAGCCTATGGAAATCAGAAAGTGGATTGAGTGTTGGCTCACAGGATCAGGAACACAGGAGGGATTTTGAAATTTTCTTGCCAGAGCACAACCTATCTGATGAAATAAGTATGTTTAAACATAAAACAACATGGCTTCTAAAGAAAGGAAATTTTATGTCAAATTTCCACTGTGTTGAATTTTGAAGAGTGACAAGAAATGTGAGATACCTTTTTAACCTTTATTGCCCCAGTAAGTAAAGGCCAAAAACCAAAATTAAGATCATTTTCAGTCTGTCTTCTTTCAAATTTATGACATAAGGTAAATATTCCATTTTTTCTTATCCTCATTCAATATTGACATATAAATCTCACAGCTGGTAAAACTGTTTTTCTCCCACTTCCATAAAAGAAGTCTAGAAAACATAAAATCTTTACTATGCAAATATATTTCAAAAGAAAAGAGTAAATATTTGAGCCTTTGTGGCCAAAAAGTCAGGGAGATTAATCTTTTAGTTTGTTTATCCATAACCTCATTGTGATTTGGGCACAGAGATAATATATAGAATCACCAGGCTTACTGATAGTTCAAGTGCATTATAGCCTGAGTGAATATACTGTTACATACAGTTTCATTTTTTCATTTTAAAGTATAGATATGATTCTTAAAACCCAAGTCTTACTGCAGGTTGTTTTCTTTCTTTAAATCTTCAAATTCTAGAGAGGTTAAGCTCAACTGCATTTAAGAAATTTGCATGCAAGCCACTAAAAGAATTGTTTTGAAATTGCTTATTGTCTTAGGGATATTTCTGAAACATTTATAAATCTGTCAGATTATTTCCTATGTCTAAATGGCCATCTACAAACACTGCTTTATCAAATATTTATATGCATGTAAAATATTTTTCTTTTAAAAGTGATAAAAATAACATAAACAACAATAAAATTTTGAACATTTAAATGTAAAATTCAATGTCTATGTCAGAGTATATGAACTCTTCTCCTTTCACCATTATCCCAAGTCTCTCTCCAAAGAAACAATCACAGCTAAAAGTTTATTAAATACTCTATCAGAAAACATACATGTGTTTGTAAGTCTCCACGTATGTCTACTTTTCATATGCAGAAATTAGAGGATACTCTGTTCATAGAATTTTTTAACTTAATGTTTTATAGATGTTAGCAAATTGGTTGCCAAAGAGAGAACATAGATTAACACTGCCAACAGTAGTAAACAGGGTGTGCAGTCCCCTCCATCCCATTCAGCACTATTTATTCTGAAATATATTTATATTTCTGTTTGATAAGTCAAATATTTAAAAAGTCATATTAATGTAATTATGAGTTGGAATCATCCTATATGTTTATAATCCATTCATATTGATTTATTAATCTTAAAATGTTGGATTGTTATTTTATTTATTAAGATTGTATACTTTGTATATTAAAATAATTGAGGCTGCCTGCCATAATATATCACATTCTTCAAGCATTATGTGACTTTCATTATAAAAGTTTGATAAGTATTTGATATTCATACACAATTCATAAATTGTATATTTTCAATGGCACAACTATATCAACCTTTGCTTTATGCCTGTGCATTTTGTGTCTTTATGACCCATATCCTGACAATACAGCAATGTCCAGTTTATCTCCAGCAAGAACTCTCCTCTGAGGCCTGAATGACATGAGAAACCAGCAACTGAAATTTTTAGCACATATAATAATTAATATGAAACTGAAGCACTAATTTATTATCTTTTTCCTAATCATTTTCCTCCTGCATTGTCTGTTTCTTATTCAGCATCACTTCCCTAAGTGATCACCCAAGCCAGAAATAAGGAATAATCCAAGAATACTATATTTTCCTTATCATCACATTTGATTTGCCTACATGTACACACACACACATGCGCACTTACCAGGCCAATAGTCATTCAGAACATACCAACATAAGTTAATTGTTGAAACACTGAAATACTTTTCTACTAATTGGTAAACACCCACAGTCTTGAATAGCAAAGATTTCCACACTGCTCTAGCTAACCCAGCCTCTTCTCTGGATCCCCCAGTATTTCACTCACATCAGCAACAGCAGTAATAACATGTGCATAGCAAGGGATGACTAGAATCTGACTCCAATGTCTGATGGATTTGTGCCCATGCATAATTTTGATTATCACTGCTGCATTATTCACACATACACGCACGGAGAAGACTGTCTCAGCTAATGGAACGTGAGTAGACATGGTACAGCTCACATGCAAGCAGCAGCTTTAAGGAAAGTCACGAGACTCTGCCAACTTCGTTCTTCTGTCTTTTATTACTTCAGTGGAGGAGAGACGGAAGAAGAGATGTGGAGAATACAGCTGACATGGGCCTGAGACAAAAGGAAGGGTGAACTTACTATGTGTTTGGAAGATGACAGTAGGATTAAGAGGGATTGCACCTCCTCTGTGCTCTCTGGCAGATAACAGAGGACTGCCGGCCTCATTCACCACTCCTTCCATCATGCATATTGTTCCAGAAAAATGAAAATGTTTGTAATTCCTCCCACATTTCATATTGTTCCATGCCGCTGCCTCTGCTTAGGTGGTACGTCATAGTTTGAAAGTTCTCCTTTCTCTTCCCTCAGGTATTATCGATAAGCGTTTCCGCAATTCTCATGCATGGATGAATGTTCCCATTCTCTTTTCCCCATAATACCTCGCATATATCTCTTTTATTGCATTTGATACATCATTTTTGTGTATGTGTCTGTCATTTCCTATAAACTCTGTTAATTCATACTGTAACCTGAGTCTTATTTGCCTTTGTACGGCTCATATTTGATATACTGTGTCAATTCCAAAACATTACAGAACCAAATAATGAATTAATCAATGACTGAATGAATGGAAGGGTGACTTGCTACCACCATTACTACCTCATATTTCAATTTCTGATTTGTATACCATCTTGCTTTCTATACTCTACGCTCATAAATGGCTTGGATCATGCCTTTTACAACAATGCCTAAATCAGTGACTCAGAATAACAGATATTTAAATATTTACTTAAAGACTGGATGAGTGAATGCTGGGAGAATTAAATGCTAAAAGAAGAACTGACAAATAAAGGAGTTCATAGCCAAAAACAAGACTTCAAACAGTCAATTATATGTTTCAGGTAATTCTTAGTGCTGTTTTCCTTTCTTTATAAATTCCTTTACAATTTTCCTTTGCTTACTTAATGAGCTAAAAGGAATAAAGACATTATTCCTGTTGTGGGTTAGTTATTTAGCATATGTAAAGCAAGAAAATAGAATTTAGTAGCCTATTAAAATGTATTGAAGCTTGTGGGTATGTTTCTTAAACAAATAATTAAAATGCAAGGTAAATCTGACACCATGCTATTTTATTTTGTGAAATGCTTTAAATTTATCAGCATTTTAAGGCAAAACACTCTATTGCAGTTAACATTGAGTTTCAAGCAAGGAGATTTACATGTCTATGAACCATTAAAAAAAAAAAAAGTTTCTATTTCAGGCAGTTTAGAAACAGGTAAGGCAAATAGTATAACCCAAGATTCATTTAGCAGACTTTCAGGCCATAAAATAAATACAGACCAAAGACCATAGTAGTTAAGAGGGGAACCATGGTGCTGAATTTGAGCAGAGGAGATATTTTGCTATTGGAAAGATGCTAGACAGAGATGAAAGCATGCATTTAAAAATTCAGGTTGGGATCTGGAGAGAATGTCCTTACTGTTTCTTTGAAGATAGGCCCAACAGGAAAAAGTCATTTCCTAAAAGAGACACAGTAAATGGGACCCTGATATTCTTCACAGTTAATAGATTCTGATGTAAGAACAGGTAAGCTCACACCCAGCATTTGAAACAACACTGGTTAGTAAATTAAGGATCAGAGCTCATATAAACATGAAGATTAATGTGGTGTATTCCTCAAACAAGCTCTTTCCCAGAATTAAAAGAAAATTACCATTCTTATTTTATGAGATATTTATGAAAGGAGATGATTCATTGTAGCAGTAAAATATTTATGTTACTCAGGTAAATGTATAGCTATGACTATACAATTTCCAACAGCTAGTGAAGTTAAATTCCTTCACTGTTATTGAACTTAAAATCCTAAGGCCATAACTGAATCCCTTTACTGTACAGTAGAAATTAACACAACATTGTAAATCAACTATATTTCAATAACATAAATTAAAAAAAAAATCTTCTAGATAAAATATAACTGAGTCAGCCTCAAAGTTGTCATTTGTACATGCTCAAAACAAGCACTGGGCTTCCCTAATGCTCACTGGTGAAGAGTCTGACTGCAATGAAGAAACCCATGTTCGATCCCTGGGTCGGGAAGATCCTCTAGAGAAGGAAATGGCAAACCACTCCAGTATTCTTGCCTGGAGAATTCCATGGACAGAAAAACCTGGTGGGCTACAGTCCTTAGGGTCCCTAAGAGCTGAACATGACTGAGAGACTAACATTTTCACTTTCACTTTCTTTTTCAAAATAGAAATTACCATGAGAAAGGAATGAAATATTGTGCATGCTAAGTCACTTCAATTGTGTCCAAGTCTTTGCAACGCCATGGGCTGTTTCCTGCCAGCCTCCTCTGTCTGTGGGATTCTCCAGGCAAGAAATACTGGAGTGGGTTGCCCATGTCCCCCTCCAGGGTATCTTCCCGGCCCAGGGATTAAACCTGGGTCTCCTGCATTACTGGCAGATTCTTTACCATCTGAACCACTAATGAAATACTACATTTTTGTAATTGGCTGACCCAATTAAACTTTCTCAGCCTGGGAGGACCAATCCTGTGAGGTTAGCAGACTAAGTCTCAGCATTGGTTCAATGCCTTGGTGGCTCATTTCAGCATGACTCATTTCAGCATCAGCAACTTGAACTTGGAAATCATAAATTACAGCCTCAGAAGTGAAAGAGTATACCAAGGTAGAATAACTGGGGAAAGTAAAATGTTCCTGATAGTCTGGTCACATGAAAGCTAGTGGAGCAATCCTCTAGCTTCAAGCAGGCTTCAAGCTCATGTTTAAAATGTAAAGTGGACCTTCGAGTGGGAAATGGACAGGAAATCACTAAAAACATTTGACAAAAGCAATAGTCCATAGATCCTTCCTCAAACATCTGTCATGATGTTAGCCGCAAGAAAGGTAATACTAAGAAAAGAACTCAAGAATAACATATTCATGTGTGTGTGTTTGCATAGTATGAGACGTGAGTACAAATTACTACACTTATCAGTTCAGTTCAGTCTCTCAGTCGTGTCTGACTCTTTGTAACCCCATGGATTGCAGCACAGTCCATCACCAACTCCCGGAGCTTGCTCAAACTCATGTCCACTGAGTTGGTGATTACATCCAACCATCTCATCCTCTATCATCCCCTTCTCCTGCCTTCAATCTTTCCTAGCATCAGGGTCTTTTCCAATGGGTCAGGTTTTCACATCAGCTAGCCAGAGTATTGGAGTTTCAGCTTCAGCATCAGTCCTTCCAATGAATATTCAGGACTGATTTCCTTTAGGATTGACTGGTTGGATCTCCTTGCAGTCCAAGAGACTCTCAAGAGTCTTCTCCAACACCACAGCTCAAAAGCATCAATTCTTCAGCACTCAGCTTTCTTTATAGTCCAACTGTTACATCCATACATGACTACTGGAAAAACCATAGCTTTGACTAGACAGAACTTTGCTGGCAAAGGTAGACAGAAGAAAATAAAGTGGCTCTGATTTCAGAGAAAGAACTCCATGGTTTTTAGAGGAGTGATTGTAGAGAAGAGTGATTTGGGCTTTGACAGAAGGGTAGCAACAGGGAGATGGGTAGGGCATTCCATACATTAAATACAACAGATGAGAGAAGGCCAAAAACTGTCCTGGGGAAGGTTGAGCTTGATCCTCACAGAGACAGAGCTAGAGGGAAGTACTAAAGGTCACTATGACAGGTGCTGTCACTTTGAGTTGGTATATCTGCCAAACTGGCCCTTCCTGAATCCTCTGGGCACCAGGACCCATGTGTTAACACAATCAGCAAATATCATCTAAAGGGCTCACCTGTAAGTTTTCTTTAATACCAAGTGGTGGGTGTTTACTTTCCATTACAGGGGGCTGACCAGTGATGTGACCGATCACTGTCACAGAAGATGATACTACCAAAATAGTTTCAAGACACATTAGAAATACTGAAAATACTTGGATGTACCTCAGTCAAGACATGGTTCATATTCTAAAGAGGTCATCTTTTAAGATATTCTTTGGAAAGAAAAAAAAAAAAAGCCCAATGAGGCTGCAGAATTAAGCTTCCACTTGCCCCATGACATGTGTAATGGCATTCATAATGGTGTCAATCACAGCTCCCCATTCCAGTTAGAATACTCCATTCCTCTCACCACAGATACTATCTCATGGATACTCTCTGGACCTAAGTCCAGCCAATCTTCCAAGAACTTTTCTTGGAAGTTCTCATCATCCTACCAAGAACTTTTCTCCCAGAATTCCCAAGCAATACACTTTCTCTCTTGTTAGGAGTTCATGGTATTCTAATCTTATCAATTTAAGTCTACAGTCAGACCCAACACAGTCCCATTGAAAAAGTTTCTATACAACAGCAAAAAGTGAGTTCAACATAAAGAGATAAGCAGAGATAAAAGATGAAAGGAGAGAAGAAAAGCATCCTTTCTTCTTCCCCTTGAGATCCCAGAGCCTGCATTTTATTCCTTTAATTCTATTAGCATTGCCAGAGCTGCTCCAGATCTTTGCTCCAAATCCATCAACCCTTACCTTTAACAGCTCTGTCCTTTGCTCAAAACCTGCTGTCCCCCACCTTTAGCAGGAATTAACATAAACCTTTTAAGTTAAAGGATCCGGAAATAAGAAAGGAAGCAACAGATGAAGAAATTAAACAACAACAACAACAACAAAAAAAAACCAGATGGAATCAGCTGGGACCAAGAGGGCATGAATCTGACCTACAACAGATCCTGAGTCTCAATATACCTTGATTTTGCTACATCAGCATATTCAACAATGGACTTCCCTGATGGCTCAGCAGGTAAAGAATCTGCCTGCAACACATGAGTCACAGAAGATGATCCCCTGGAGAAGGAAATGACAACCCACTCCAGTATTCTTGCCTAAAAACTCCCGTGGACAAAAGAGGCTGCTGGCTATAGTCCAAAGGGTTGCAAAGCATTGGAAATGACTAAAGCAACTTAGCCCTCATGCGTACTAAATGCCATGACTGGACATCAAGGACAAAAAAAGGGTAAAAAGAGGATGGCAACCTGCTCCCTCAAAAGAGCCCTGGGCTTTCCCCAGTTGACTAATGAATATGCCTCCCCATTATTAGGCTCACTTCTCCTCCTTTTCTCTTTAATCTTTAAAATTAAATCCACACAAAGTAGGTGAGAGGTTGATGTGTGAATGTAGTTCATGACTCTCCTTTCTTTCACCACCCATGAAGCTTGTGCTGTGTCCATTTTTAATTGATTTCATTTTTTTATTTGATTTTTAGTTGATTTTAGTTTCCTTGTTGGCTGCTCCAACTCCAATGGAAAAAGAACACTGCGCCCACCAACCCCACTCCCCATCTCCCTCAGGCAGGGAGCATCTGCCAGGCCAGGGCTCCAGCAGGGTTCCTACAACTGAATTCAGTAACATTAGCTATTACAACTGCTTTCCCAATTGTGTGACTCAGTACTGAGTAACTTCCTGGATAGGCTCAGTTATAAGACTGAATGTTGTTTCAGGATTTCAGATACCAAAGGAAGTAGCAGGGACCAGAGAAGTCTGTTCTCAGAGAATGTGCAAGATGGCAGACCCTGAGCTACCTCCTCTCAGGAGCACACCAAAATCACAACTATCTGCGGGACTGTTGATGAACAAGGTCAGAACCTACCAGGAAAGACTGTCTATAACGAAACATAAAAAAGGCACCAGAGGGAGCCAGGTAGGAGGGGCAGACTCGGGATACGATCAAATTCCACACCCCCCGAGGTGAGAGACCAACAAACTGGAGAATAATCATCATGCAGAGGTTCTACTTTCATGCACTGGAGAAGAATTGGCAACCCACTCCAGCATTCTTACCTGGAGAATCCCAGGGACGGGGGAGCCTGGCGGGCTGCCGTCTATGGGGTCGCACAGAGTCCGACACAACTGAAGTGACTTAGCAGCAGCAGCAGAGGTTCTACCACAGGAATTCGTTCTGAGCTGCATGTCAGGCTCCCCAGCCCTGGAGTCCTGCCCCAGCAACATGAGCCCCCAGAGCATTTGGCTTTGAAGACCAGCGGGGCTTAAATTTGGGAGCCCCATGGGACCAGAGTCGGGAAAGGGATGTAAACAGAGACTTCACTCTTAAAGAGTGCATACGAAACCTCATATGTATGGGAACATAGTACAAAAGCGGTAATTTGATAGGAACCTGGGCTGGACGTCTGGGCTGGACCTACCTGCTTCTTCTAGGAAAGTCTCCCGGAGAGGCAAGAGGTGAGAGGGCGTGGCAGCGGGAGCCATATTTAGGAGCTCGTTCTAGAAGCTGGTGCTGGAGGCGTTGTTAGCTCATTAGCTGCAACACCTGGACACACTTGACCCCACCTGACATCCTGGAGGTATCCTCACCAGGATGCCTGAGGCCAAACAGCTGGGCAGGGACACAGTCCCATCAGCACCTACTCCTAAAGACTTCTTGAATCCATAGCCTCTTCCAGACAAGGCCCAGCCCTCCCGTGGGCCAAGACCCAGCCCCACCCACTTGTGGGCAGGCACTGGCCTTGTCCTCCAGGAAGCCTGCACAAGCCTCTAGACCAGCCTCATCCACCATGGGCCAGACATCAGACAGACACAAGGAAAACACAATCCCACCCCGGGATTCAGACCCAGCCTGCCCTTAGCACTCCAGAACCTACTCTTGGACCAACTGAGTCCTGGCCTTGCCCACTAACAGGCCAACACAAGCTTCAGCACACCTGGGAACCCCCCATACCCAACTGTGTCAGGAACTGCTCCCCCAAGCACTGTGACACCAGCTCTGGGACCCCTGGATCCTGCAGCAAAGATTAGGACCTGGCACTGCCTATCAATAATCCAGCACTAACCCCAGGACCTGGCTTCACCCACCAGTTAGGGGCAACAGCACTGGAGCCTTCTGGTCCCTGACTCCATCCATCAGTGAGCCAGCACTAGCCCTCAGGTCCCCTAGGGTCTTGCCATCAGTCACCTCCTGACCAGGGCCTACTAACCAGGAGCCGGCAGCATGCACGCAAGGCAGGGCCTGACAAGCAACTGGGTTAGGGGCCAACCAAGCCTCCAAAACCACCCATACAGTCAGCCTGCCAAAAACAGAAGGCCCCAAGGAGCCCTTTTAGGGGGAATCCCTAGAGCACATGGCTTGGGTGAGGAGCATAGCATGACAAGAGGGGAGTGCTGAAATGCATAGGACAACTTCTACAGAGGCCACTTCTCCAAGGTCAAGAAATGTAACTAATATATCACATATGTAAAAATACAAGAGGCAACTTAGATACAATGAGGCAGCAGAGGGACATCCAGACAAAGGAACAAGATAAAACCCCAGCAGAAGTGTGCTGGTCTTTACACCGAAAGTATGAACATTAAAAGGAAAAAGTGGTAAATTGAACCTCATCAAAATTAAAACTTTCAATATGCTAAAGACCCTATTAAAAGAATGGAAAGCTAAGCTATAGAAAGGGAGAAAATATTGCAAGTCACATATCTGGCAAAAGACTAGTACCTAAAATATATAAACAATTCTCATAATTCAGTAATGAAAAAAAAATCCAGTTAGAAAATGGATAAAAGACATAATACAAACATTTCAACAAAGAGGATACACAGATGGCAAATAATCAAATGACAAGATTGTCAAGATCATTAACCATCAGAGAAATGCAAAATGGCTAAAATAAAATATTGACAACATTTAATACAGGCAAGTATACAGAAAAACTCAATCACTAATACATTGCTAGTTTTCTGTGATTGTGGTTTCAGTCTGTCTGCCCTCTGATGCCCTCTCTCAGTGCCTACCATCTTACTTGGATTTCTGTTACCTTGGACATAGGGTATCTCTTCATGGCTGCTCCAGCAAAGCAAAGCCATTGTTCCTTACCACAATCACAGAAAACTAGCCAATCTGATCACATGGACCACAGCCTTGTCTAACTCAATGAAACTAAGCAATGCCATGTAGGGCCACCCAAGACAGACGGGTCATGGTGGAGAGGTCTGACAGAATGCAGTCCACTGGAGAAGGGAATGGCAAACCACTTCAGTATTCTTGCCTTGAGAACCCCATGAACAGTATGAAAAGGCAAAAATATAGGACACTGAAAGATAAACTCCCCAGGTCGGTAGGTGCCCAATATGATACTGGAGATCAGTGGAGAAATAACTTCAGAAAGAAAAAAGGGATGGTAGCAAAGCAAAAACAACACCCGGTTGTGGATGTGACTGGTGATAGAGGCAAGGTCTGATGCTGTAAAGAGCAATACTGCATAGGAACCTAGAATGTTAGGTCCATGAATCAAGGCAAACTGGTAGTGGTCACACAGGAGATGGCAAGAGTGAACGTCGATATTCTAGGAATCAGTGAACTAAAATGGACTGGAATGGGTGAATTTAACTCAGATGACCATTTTATCTACTACTATGGACAGGAATCCCTTAGAAGAAATGGAGTAGCCATCATAGTCAACAAAAGAGTCCAAAATGCAGTGAAAGTGAAGTCTGTCAGTTGTGTCCGACTTTTTGTGACCCCCATGGACTGTAGCCCACCAGGCTCCTCCATCCATGGGATTCTCCAGGCAAGAATACTGGAGTGGGCTGCCAGTTCCTTCTCCAGGGGATCTTTCAGACCCAGGGATCAAACCGAGGTCTCCTGCATTGCAGGCAGACGCTTTAACCTCTGAGCCACCAGGGAATTCAGTACTCAGATGCAATCTCAAAAACAACAGAATGATCTCTGTTCATTTCCAAGGCAAACCATTCAATATCATGGTAATTCAAGTCTATGCCCTGACCAGTAACACTGAAGAAGTTGAAGTTGAACAGTTCTGTGAAGACCTACAAGATCTTCTAGAACTAACACCCAATAAAGATGTCCTTTTCATTGTAGGGAACTGGAATGTAAAAGTAGGAAGTCAAGAAACACCTGGAGTAACAGGCAAATTTGGCCTTGGAGTACAGAATGAAGCAGGGAAAAGGCTAACAGAGTTTTGCCAAGAGAACACACTGGTCATAGCAAACACCCTCTTCCAACAACACAAGAGAAGACTCTACACATGGACATCATCAGATGGCCAACACTAAAATCAGACTGATTATATTCTTTGCAGCCAAAGATGGAGAAGCTCTATACAGTCAGCAAAAACAAGACCAGGAGCTGACTGTGGCTCAGATCATGAACTCCTTTGCCGAATTCAGACTGAAATTGAAGAAAGTGGGAGAAACCACTAAACAATTCAGGTATGACCTAAATCAAATCTCCTACTATTATACAGTGGAAGTGAGAAATGGATTTAAGGGACTAGATCTGATAGACAGAGAGCCTGATGAACTATGGACGGAGATTCATGACATTGTACAGGAGACAGGGATGAAGACCATTCCCGAGAAAAAGAAATTCAAATAAGCAAAATGGCTGTCTGAGGAGACCTTACAAATAGCTGTGAAAAGAAGAGAAATGAAAAGCAAAGGAGAAAAGGAAAGATATACCCAGTTGAATGCAGAGTTCCAAAGAATAGCAAGGAGAGATAAGAAAGCCATCCTCAGCGATCAATGCAAAGAAATAGAGGAATACAATAGAATGGGAAAGAATAGAAATCTCTTCAAGAAAATGAAAGATACCAGGAGACAGGAATCAAGACCATCCCCAGAGGTGGCAAGAATACACAGAACTGTACAAAAAAGATCTTCACGACCCAGATAATCATGAAGGTGTGATCACTCCCACTCACCTAGAGCCAGACGTCCTGAAATGTGAAGTCAAGTGGGCCTTAGGAAGCATCACTACAAACAAAGCTAGTGGAGGTGATGGAATTCCAGTTGAGCCATTTCAAAATCTAAAAGATGATGCTGTGAAAGAGCTGCACTCAATATGCCAGCAAATTTGGAAAACTCAGCAGTGGCCACAGGACTGGAAAAGGTCAGTTTTCATTCCAATCCCAAAGAAAGGTAATGCCAAAGAATGCTCAAACTACCGCACAATTGCACTCATCTCCAAGCCTAGTAATGTAATGCTTAAAATTCTCCAAACCAGGCTTCAGCAATATGTGAACCGTGAACTTCCAGATGTTCAAGCTGGTTTTAGAAAAGGCAGAGGAATCAGAGATCAAATTGCCAACATCTGCTGGATCATCAAAGAAGCAAGGGATTTCCAGAAAAACGTATATTTCTGCTTTACTGACTATGCCAAAGCCTTTGACTGTGTGGATCACAATAAACTGTGGAAAATTCTTCAAGAGATGGGAATACCAGACCACTTGACCTGCCTCTTGAGAAACCTGTATGCAGGTCAGGAATCAACAGTTAGAACTGGACATGGACCAACAGACTGGTCCCAAAGAGGAAAAGGAGGACATCAAGGCTGTATGTGGTCACCCTGCTTATTTAACATATATGCAGAGTTCATCATGAGAAATGCTGGGCTGGAAGAAGCACAAGCTGGTATCCAGATTGCCCGAAGAAATGTCTATAACCTCAGATATGCAGATGACACCATCCTTATGGCAGAAAGTGAAGAGGGACTAAAAAGCCTCTTAATGACAGTGAAAGAGAAGAGTGAAAAAGTTGGCTTAAAGCTTAACATTCAGAAAACTAAGATCATGGCATCTGGTCTCATCACTTCATGGGAAATAGATGGGGAAACAGTGGAAACAATGAAAGACTTTATTTTGGGGGGGCTCCGAAATCACTGCAGATGGTGATTGCAGCCATGAAATTAAAAGACGCTTACTCCTTGGAAGGAAAGCTATGACCAACTTAGCATATTAAAAAGCAGAGACATTACTTTGCCAACAAAGTTCCATCTAGTCAAGGCTATGGTTTTTCCAGTAGTTATGTGTGCATGTGAGAGTTGGACTATAAAGAAAGCTGATGCTCTTGAACTGTGGTATTGGAGAAGACTCTTGAAAGTCTCTTGGACAGCAAGGAGATCCAAACAGTCCAGCCTAAAGGAGATCAGTCCTGGGTGCTCATTGGAAGGTCTGATGTTGAAGCTGAAACTGCAATACTTTGGCCACTGATGTGAAGAGCTGACCCATTTGAAAAGACCCTGATGCTGGGAAAGATTGAAGGCAGGAGGAGACGGGGACGACAGAGGATGAAATGGTTGGATGGCATCACCGACTCAATGGACATGAGTTTGGGTAGGCTCCGGGAGTTGGTGTTGGACAGGGAGGCCTGGTGTGCTGCAGCTCATGGGGTCGCAAAGAGTTGGACACGACTGAGCGACTGAGCTGAACTGAACACATTACTGATTTGCATGGAAATTAGTATGCTGTCTCTTATAAGACTAAACATGCAACTACATACAACCCAGCAATTGCACTCTTGGCAACACGAAAACATGTTCATACTTTGCTGGTGAGAATGCAGTGTAGTTCAGACACTCCAGAATAAAGTTTTTCAATTTCTTAAAAAAGAAAATATGTAGCTACTATATGATCTGGTGATTGAACTCTTGGTCATTTATCCCAGGGAAATAAAAACTTATGTTTACATAAAACCATTTACGAATGTTCATAAAAGCTTTATCTGTAATAGCAAAAAACTAGAAACAATCCAGATGTCTTTCAACTGGTAAATGGTTAAGGAAACTGTAGTATATTCATAGCATGGAATACTAATCAGCAATAAAAGAGAACAGACCATACAATTCACACAACTTAGATGAATCTCTAGAGAATTATGCTGGGCCAAAAAAAGAAAGAAAGTGAATTCTAAAACATGCGTATGGTATGATTCCATTTACATTGAAAATGTGATATGATATTTAATAAATGCAGAAAAGATTAGTGGTTGCTAGGGGTTAGAAATGGGAGTGGAGAGGGTAGAAGAAGGAAAGTGGGTGTGGTTATAAGAGAACAACAAGAGTAAACTTGCAGTGATGGAAATAGTCTGTATCCAGCTTGCACTGGTAGCTGAACAATGCTACATATGTGAAGAAAGTGTATAGAACTAAAAGTACACACACACACAAACACACAAATAAGTACAAGTAAAACTGGGAAAATCTGAATAAGATTGGCGGATTGTATCATGTAACTATCCTGGTTACATGATACATGGTCCAATGATTAAGACTCCATGCTTCCAATGTAGGGGGCACAGGTTAGATCCCTGGTCGGGAACTAAGATCCCACATGCCAAATGGTGCTGCCACAAAATAAAAAATAAATATCCTTGTTGTGATACTATAGTTTTGAAAAATATCACCATGGGAGAAACTGGGTAAAGGATACATGGAATTCTCTTTACTATTTCTTACAACTGCATATGAACCTATAACTATCTCAAAATAAAAAGTTAACTTTTAAAAATTGATCCCCCACACTTATCTCTCCCTAAAGCCAAATGCGGTAATTGCTGTCTCACATGGCCATTACCCTTAAGACTGTCTTCAGGGCCACACAGAAGGAGAACCAACAGCCTCAAATATTTCAGATAGACTCAGAATGAAGAAGACTTTTTAGCCTTCACTTTTTCTGTATCATGTGCACCAAGCAGCCAAAGTGCTGATCAGAAATTATTTTCAAAGGAAATCTAGTGCATTCAGTTGGAGGGTGTAACTTCATTTGCCCAAATGAATCTTCAGTTTCATAGCCTTTCATCTTCAACTGATGCTGGTGCTGATGAATCAGAGCAGAAGATCAACAGAAGCTCTAAGTGAAACTTTCAAGAGATCCAGGGACCTAGGAGTGGAAGTATGGAAGAGACATAGTCGATTTGTGCTAAAGTATCAATTATACATCCTGGTCACAGAGGCCGGCATTCCGAAGTTACTCCATACAACATGCAACTCATGCAGCCCCCTGCACTTATTCCACATATTCATATGGCCTTTATATCAATGATGACATACAAGACTTCACTATCTGTGACAACGATATTCATGCTGGAAGCCTGCTTAGAGACCATATTCTGACACTGGAATGTCCTACTAGTAATACTAATATATTCTGTCTAATCATTTTCATATGGATATGCTATCATTTTAGTGATTACAGATGTATTTACCCAGATGAACCTGGCTTAGGTATCTATCCAGATGAACGTTTGCCTCCAACCATACCAATTTCTGAAATGAATTTGCCAGTGAACCATCATTTTTCTAATAGCTTGATGGGGTTAGGTCAAGGGATTCCCATTTTCCTATCTATCACACATTGATCAATGAACAATTTTACATTGTCTTGACCACAGATTATGAGTGTGATGAGATTCAAGTTTATTATTAGCTTCTCCTCTCTGTATCCCACTGTCTTTTCTGTGGTCAGAATCATTTAATGAGGTCTTTTTCCATACAGAAGAGTCAAAATAAGGGTGTCTCTCAACTTCTCTTAAAAATGTTGAGCAAGTTTAACAGATATCTAGATTAACTTTCTTTTTCAATTGTATTCTCTATAAAAGTGCTTTGCAACTGCTTATAACACAGTATTAGTAGGATTATTTCTCTGATACAAGTATGGGATTTGTTTCATAATGAAATATTCAAATCTATATTTCTTATATGTCTATTTCAATAGTTTCTGTAATGGGCTTTCTTTCCTTTTTTCGAATTTTATATGTATTATATTTTACTCTGCTTGAAAGTATCTTCACGAGGATTCAAGTGGCCTTCAGAGTCCACTTTAACAAACATGGTCCAACCATCAGAATATTCCTACAAAATTTTATCAGCATCTGAGTCAGAAAAATACTATTTGCTACAGATTTCCAAGAGGATGTACTGGTTAATAGCTGCTCTTACTAATGCTAAATTAAGAGCTTCCTCTCTGTAAATGTTTGTTTTCTATAAGAAAGATTTGACAGTGCCCACTCTGATGGGAGTGCCCATCACAGCACTGATGGGAAGTAGGGATATAGGGATTAGATATAGAAATAAACCAAGAAAGGATCTCTTCCTTAATTAACTTGAAGTTTAATAGTGGGATAATGATCATAATTATATTATTACAATAATGTAATCATAGTGCTCAATAGCTGCCCAAAGACTACCCCTACTCCTGATGATTCCCTATGAACTGCACAAATGTGCTTGACTCATTAACAGAAAAGAAAATTTGCTCATGGATTTTTAACTAATTCCATGCATTAAAGGAATTCAGATGGTTGGTAATTATGTCTGCCAGCTCCCATGCCTGACCCATTCTCCACCCATCTCTGTCCTACTCCGGACCCACCACAGGCTGACTTTGAGCAATCTAGAGCTCTGGGCTTCTTCCTGATTGGGTTCAATTGACAGAATAGAATAGAAGGCCCCAGCAGGAGATCAGAGGTCACGACTGGAAAGATTTCAGGATGTTTATCCCCCTCTCCCTCATCCCCACCCATCCCCCACTTCCACTCTGCCATCCATACACACACTTCCTCCTTGTCTAAGTATAATGTTTCTGGCAATATTTATGACTGCAACTAGGGGAGGGCACCGAAGAATTGATGCTTTTGAACTGTGATGTTGGAGAAGACTCTTGAGAGTCCCTTGGTATGCAAGGAGATCCAACTAGTCAATCCTTAAGGAAATCAATCCTGAATATTCATTGGAAATACTGATGCTGAAGTGGAAACTCCAATTCTTTGGTGACCTGATGCGAAGAACCAACATATTGGAAAAGACCCTGATGCTAGGGAAGATTGAGGGCAGGAAGAGAAGGGGACGACAGAGGATGAGATGGTTGGATGGTGTCACCGACTCAATGGACACAAGTTTGAGCAAGCTCCAGGAGTTGGTGGTGGACAGGGAATCCTGGCATGCTGCAGTCCATGGGGTCACAAAGAGTTGGACACGACTTAGTGACTGAACTGAACTGAATTGAGGAAAGGGCAGCCTCATTCATAGTTGTCAATCTCCCCTAAATCTTACCATTCCTTTTCCTATCCTTCCCCTCCAGGTATAGAGTGGTAATGGCTTCTTGCTGTGATTAGTCCCTGGATATCTCAGCCTCACTTGCTGGTCTCCTTAACCCTGTCCATACTTTTGTAATAGTCTCTTCATCAAATTGTTTTCAACATCCCAGATCAATGTGCTTTCTGTTTTTTGTTAGGACCTGACTTGTACAACTGAGATAACACCTGGATAGCAAGATTGGAAAGGAAAAGTGATAAATGACATATGGGTTAGAGGACTCCTTAGGTTCAGTGGAGTAAGACATCCTTTCCAGCTAGCAGATTAGAGTGCTTTGTGGATGAGAGGCAGTCAGTGAAGGCAGGGGTTAATTCTCCACCTTTCTAATGAGAAAAATTCTTTCATTTTCTTTTAATCGACCTCTCACTCACTTTGATTTGGGCTATTTAGAGAAAACCGAATATTGCTCTTGGAAAGAACAACTCTGGGTTAAAGTTTGCCTTTCTGATGAACTTGCAAAATGTCAGTGTCTCTATGTGAGCCTGATCCAAATGCTCCTGTTGAAATGTCATGAGACCAGCCCAGCTCATAGAAGGAGGTGGCAAGAGCTCAGCTGGGAAGCGTTCTGGGCTGCAGAGGGCAGAGGCAAGCCAGAGTGAGTCTGGGAATGGAAGCTGACCCACCTCCTTTCACCCTCCTCTCCTCTCCCCATTTCCCTGTATCCCTTTACTTCTCTTGGTAAACAATACACTTGGCAAATGGGATGGGAGTAAAGACGGCCTCCTTCCCCCCTCCCCCTTTTTAAAGACTAAGATATTTTGGTCTTACTAAGAAGTATTAAAACAATCTTTAAAAAGCTTCAGCACAATGGTCAGGAATAAATGCATCATGCCAGAGTTTTGTGGACTATTGTTCAGGTCTCTTATTTTGATTTCCCAGCTCTGGCAAGCTCCAGGGCTAAGGCCCCATTCACCACTCCAATCATAGTAATTCCACATCTACCTGGAGAGAAAACAAGGAATAAAAAAAGTATCAGATACTTATTCCCAAGAGACTCCTGGTCCTTGCTCTCTTTCCTTCCTTCCTTTCTTCTCTCCCTGCTTCCTTCTCTCCCTTGTTTTTCTCTCTTCCTCTCCCTTCCTCCTTCTTTTTCCATTTGCATTTCCTTTCTTTTTTTTTTTTTTCAGCCTGTTGTTTTGTAGAGAGAGGAAAATAATTATAATCCTTGTTTAAAATGTACCTTGGATGGTATTTAAAACTAGAGTTATTTACAATGACATACTGCAAGAGAAAGAACAAAATGATTGAATTCGTCAATAAAATTCAAAACTCTAAGGCAGCCCTATCTGGATTTGAGTTGCTGAAGCACTAAGGCATCAGGGCACCTCAAGCTGGAGAAAAGGTTCCCTGTTATCCATTCTCAAAGGAGTTCAACCTGCACAGCTGGGGGTGAGGTCATGTATCAGATGAGGGTGGCTCTTTTCCCAGGGTGAACTCTGCATGTGGATTGATGGCTCTACGGTTGGAGCCACTGGTCAGCAAATGTGCAGTAAACATGTCAGCACTTCCAAGAAGCCTTGCCTAACACCCTCTCTCCTCAGCGGGGTCCATCTCAACCTCTCCTGCAACCTATCTTCCTACCTGCCTCCTTCTCTCTCTCTTTCCCCGGGCAACCACTGTGCCGATGCCCCTTGGATTCCTCAGTGAGGGTGCAGTGAGAGCTCAACAATTTTTTTCTGCTCGGTCATTCAGTCATGTCTGACCCTTTGGACTATAGCCCGCTAGACTCCTCTGTCCATGGGATTTTTTTAGGCAAGAATATTGGAATGGGTTGCCATTTCTTCCTCCAGGAGGTCTTTCCAACCTAGAGATCGAACCAGCATTTCCTGCATCTCCCACATTGCAGGTAGATTCTTTACCCCCTGAGCCACCAAGAGAGTTCAACAATACTTATTTAATAAATAATATAATAAATGAATTGGTGACTTACCTGGTAGTCCAGTGATTAAGACTCCAAACTTCCAATGCAGAGGGTGCAGGTTCAACTCCTGGTGGGGCAGTTAGGATCAGTAAAGAGTCTGCCTGCAGTGTGGGACACCTGAGTTCTGTCTCCAGGTTGGGAAGATCCCTTGGAGAAGAAAATGGCAACCCACTCCAGTATTCTTGCCTCGAAAATCCCATAGATGGAGGAGGAGCCTGGTGGGCTACAGTCCATAGGGCTGCAAAGAGTGGGACACAACTGAGCGATTTCACTTTCACTTTTTTTTCATGTTCTACTGCAAGGCCAAAAATATAAATAAAAATAACATCACATTGAAAATAAATACAATCTATCTATTTAAAAAATGAATAAAAACAAATGGAGGGATATACACGGCCAAAGGCACAGATCTGTTTTTCTCAATGTTAGCTCTTCCCCAGTATTCATCGAGTTTCTGTCCCTCCTTAGATTATAAGATCTTACCACCTTCTTATGAAAACTTGCAGAGAAGCTTCAGGAGTTACAGAATAAAGTCTCACATCCTAAGCCTGGCAAACAAGAATTCCATGACAACCCAGCTGAACTCATCCTTACCTGTGTGTGAGGGGTACCAAACTGCAATTCCCGCAGGAGTCATGCTGCCCCCTCCCCTTTCCGGTCATTCCCCCTCCCTCAGAAAGGCCTCTCCCTCCCCTCTCTCTTTTTTTGGATGTGGACCATTTTTAAAGACTTTATTGAATTTGTTACAATATTGCTTCTGTTTTATGCTTTTAGTTCTTCGGCCGTGAGGCGCGTGGGATCTTAGCTCTCCAGTCAGGGACTGAACCCATCCTCTGGAAATGGAAGTCCCAAGCGCTGGAGCAGGGAAATACACACCCCTTTCTTAACTGGTAGATACCTTTTAGTCCCTGAAGCCCGTGAAACTTAACTAAAGCACCACCTCCCATCCACTCTTTCCTGGCTTCCTTGAGATAGGCCTTCTCCATCTCCCTGCAGCCCCCAGTACTTATAATTGGGTTATTAACGTGGTTTGCTTGCCTCTTTCCTCTCACCTTCCACCCTCCACCACACATACATATCCACCACACACATTATAATATGATTTGAGCTTCTTGACTTCAAGTTTCAGGAAGAGAATAATTGTGCAATATGTATTAACTGAATGAATGAATGACTAGCCCAGTCAGGAAAAGAGAGCAAAGATTTCTTAAAATTTCTTCTTTACTATTTGTTTTTACTCTATATTTTTATTATAACACTAATATATGTTCATTTTATAAAATGGTAATTGCTACACTGTATAATTCCATCAACCCTTCCATCTTTACCAATTTGGAAGGCAAAATAGAATCTCTTTGTTTAGATTTGCATTTTTATTGTGAATGAGATTGAGCTTTTCCCCCTAAAGTTTAATGGCCATCTGTATATTTTTACTGAGTAATTTACTTCTGTCCTTTACCCATTTTTATTGGAGTATTCAATCTGTTGATTATTAACATATGAAAATTCTTCTTATATAAAAATAGTTTTATAAAAACTTCTTATATAAAAATAGTTAAATTTTCAAATGTATTTTTCAAGCTTACTTTGTTCCTTTTACTTTTGTTTATTTTTGCCTAGTTTTTGAAATACAAATATTTTTAACTGCTGCTATTTGAGTATATCAATATTTCAAATGAGTTCTGCCTTTGAATTTATTTTTAGAAAGGTTTTCTTATTTATTTACTGTTTTACTTTTAGATTTCATTTTTTAATCTTTCTGGAATTTATTTTGGCATAGAGTATATAATTTCTCCACAGAAATAACTAATTGTCCCAGCATGATTTATTGAATAATTCATAATTTCTCCACTATTTGAAATGTCACATTTATCAGATGCTGAATGTTTATATATATACATGAGGTTGTTGTTGCCTTGTAAAAATCTGGTTCCATTGAGAATGATTCTCTTGTTTAAACACAACATAATCAGAGATCAGGGTTTGAAAAAAAGACAACTTCATAGTTAAAGATGCTTTCATATTTGGCAATTGCATCTGCTAATGTAAGTCAGATTTCCCTTTCTCCTCCATTTATTCTTCTCTTTTAAATTTTTCTTTTCTGTTCTCCCAGATTTATTTTTCCATATGAAATATAGAATAATTTTTGAAAACTCAAAAATTATATAAAATATTGATTGGAATGAAGCATAGGCTTTATATGGGTTGAAAAAAGTAACAGTATCACATTTCTGAGTACATCTCTTTTTACATTCCTAGATAAACTTTTAAAAGCTATTTAAAGGATGTACCTGATAAAGTTCATCCAAAAATGTGTGAAATTCTCTCCAGATCTTATGAAAGGAGTCTCTTTTCTTCTGTATTCATCTCCTATTGCTGCTGTAATTGTTGTTTAGTCACCAAGTCATATTGACTCTTTTACTACCCCATGGACTGTAGCCCGTCAGGCTCCTCTGTCCATAGGACTTCCCAGGCAAGAATACTGGAGTGGGCTGCCATTCCCTTGTCCAGGACATCTTCTCAACCCAGGGATCGAAACCATGTCTCCTGCATTGCAGGCATTCTTTACCACTGAGCCATCAGAGAAGCCCACTGCTGTCATAAATCATCATAAAAGTAGGGACACAAAACAGCACAAATTTATTCTCTTAAAATCCTGGAGGTCAGAAATCCAAAAAGGGGTCTCACTGGACTGAAGGGTCAGTCATGCTTCCTCTTCAGGCCCTGGGGGTGAGTCCTTTCCCTTGTCTTTTCCAGGATCTTGAGCTGCATTCCTCGATTCTGTAGTTTCACGATACCTAGTTTGTCTTCAATGTTAGCAACAAACCTTTTTGAATTTCTTAGTCTGTGTCCCTCTGTAATCATCATATCAGCTTCTTCTGTAATGCAATCTCCTACTAATTAGGACATTTTTGATTTTTTTTTAATATTTATTTTTGAATTAATTTATTTATTTGGCTGCCCTGGGTCTTAGCTGTGGCATCTGGGATCTTTAGTTGTGACATGTGACCTCTTAGTAGTGACATGTGGATTGAAACTGGTCCCCTGTGTTGGGAGTGTGGAGTCTTAGTCACTGGACCACCAGGGAAATTCCTGTGATTATATTTATGGCCTACACAGATAATCCAGGAAAATCTTACTATTGCAACATCCTTAATTATATAAGGATCCTTATCATATAAGGTAATATTCACAGGTTCCAACAATAAGAACCTGGATATCTTTGGAGGTCTTATTCAGCTTACCATAACCTCCAATATTATGACCTGAAGCAAATTTTTACTTTATATTAACAACTTTCTAGGAGGATAATTGAAGCAACTAGAAACTTTGGTAAATTTTGTCTCCTCTTCAGGAGTTAAACCTTTCGTTTACTTTTTCCTCTATTATTTGCTATAACTTTAGAAAAAAAATAATACAAGTAATAATGAGTATACTATTCTTGTTCTTAATTTAATGAAAGTTCCTCCAGTGTTTCACCAATAAACTCTAATTTTTCAAAGCCACTTAAACATTCATTTTATCAATATTGTATGACTGCATTCTCATATTAGTAAAATAAAATAGAATTAGAAATTGAATCAGATTGAAATTCTCCAATGTACTGCCCTTTACTTAATCTCTGCCTAAACTTCCACAATATTGTGGCTTTTGAAAAGCCAGAAACCTTATTTATTGACTCTGGATGACCAGAAATTATCCTCTTATTCATTCTTTTGAAAATATCTAGAACCCATGTGGTATTCACTCTGTTGGTCTTAGGAGTATCAAGGGAAATGAAAGATATATGATCTTTATAGTCAGAATGAGAGGTGATCATCTAACAAATATATGCATAAATTATTTTAAATGTTATGAAAGGAAAAGTGGTTATTAAAACATGAATAAAGACAAGTGGGAGGGATAACATATTAGATTGTATATAAAAGTACATATTTTTTAAATGGCATAACCAACATAGAAGACAAGGCCACTGGGCAAAATATAATAAAATATATATCCTTTATTCTATGCTTATGGCAGAAAATAGACAATAATCTGACTTCTGGAAATATACATTGTCTCCCCCCAACACATCCACTCCAATTCTTAAGCATTAGTGGACAAGGACAAAATATTTCCTTGGTTCTCTTTGTTTTAATAGAGTTGGAGGCAACTAGATGTTTATCTCGGATGGATAATTAAAATGTAATGGATATGAATTCCATTTCTGCCCTAGATAGAAGAAAAAGAACAGATATAAGTTTCCATCCAAAGCAACCGTGAAAACAAATGATATGAAACAACAGTTTTGAAGATGCCAGACATACCCTATGGAAAATTGTTCCCTGAGAGACAGGAAATAAACGAGGTAAGTCCTACAAGTGCCTATCTGACTGCTTTAATCTGCTTAGCCCCTTCTGGATTCCCTCTACCTGTTAAACTGTAGCCCAGAAACATTAAGGTAGTGAGATGGGGCACCTGTAGGACTTGCCTCATTTATTTCCTGTCTCTCAGGGAACACTTAAAAAGTGAAAGTGAAAGTCGCTTGTCTTGTTTGACTCTTTGCAACCCCATGGAGACCTGGGTTCGATCCCTGGGGCGGGAAGATGCCCTGGAGAAAGGAAAGGCTATCCACTCCAGTATTCTGGCCTGGAGAATTCTGTGGACTGTATAGTCCATGGGGTCACAGAGTCAGACACAACTGAATGACCTTTACTTTCACTTTCAAAGTATTCCCTGAGAGACAAGAAATAAATGAGGTAAGTCCTATAAGTGCTGCATCTCACTGCCTTAATGATTCCGGGCTACAGCTTGACAGGTAGAGGGAAGCCAGAAGGGGCTAAGCGGACTTGCTAAGTTTTAGAGATAGTGCTGACAATGGCAGGACTGGAGAAGGCAGTGTTGACAGGACTGAGTACTCAAACAGATGTGCAGCATTTTCTTTGAATATTAAGCAGAGGACTGACCGACACCGGCATATTGAAAATTACTAGAGGCCAGGGGCTGAAACATAGACTGGATTAGAGAACAATGCCTGAATTGACAAGGGGCTGGAAGTAGTAACTGTTACTACTAGCCTGACTGAAAAGCTTGTAAACAACAGGGCATTGGATCCCCTCTCAGTAAGGGAGGAATAACCAGTCTTCGACAGAGCATAGCTCTGGACATATCTAACAGATTACAAAAGGAAAACTCAAAAGGATCAAACTGCTTTGAAATAGCGAAACAGCATGGCAGAAAAAAAAAATTAAGAAAATTTTAGAAACGCAAAAATATCTGATATCAACAAGATAAAATTTACCATGTCTGACCTTCAATCACAGATTACCAGGAAATACGACCTATAATTTTAAAAAGTAGTCAATTAATTGAAACTGATGCAGAATCAATAAAGATGTTACAATCAGCAGACAAGATATTAAAGTAGTTATTATGACTATGTTGCATGCGTGCTAAGTCACTTCAGTCATGTCCGACTCTTTGGGACCCTATAGACTATAGCCCTCCAGGCTCCTCCGTTCATGGGGTTCTCCAGACAAGGATACTGGAGTGGGTTGCCATTTCCTTCTCCAGGGATCGAACCTGTGTCTCTTGTGTCTCCTGCATTGGCAGGCAAGTTCTTTACCATTAGCACCACCTGGGAAGCCCTATTATGACCATATGGCATATGTTCAAAAAGTTAGATAGGAGATATTTAAAAGATATAAATGAAACTTCTGAAAATAAAAAACTGCAATACCTGTAATAAAAATAGACACTGGTTGGGATTACTGGTTGATGAGATAGGGCAAAAGAAAAGCTTAGTGAACTTGGTATAGTATTAGAAACTGAGATGAGAAGAATGTCAGTGAATTATGGAAAAACTTCAAATAGCCTAAGATACATTGAATAGAGTCTCAAAAAAAGAGGGGGAGGTGGACCAAAAAATATATGAAGAACTAATGGGTGAAATTTTCCAAATTTGTTGAAATCACAGGAAATATTTATTTATGACTAATCAGTTCAGTTCAGTCACTCAGTCGTGTCCAACTCTTTGCGACCCCATGAATCATAGCACACCAGGCCTCCTTGTCCATCACCAACTCCCAGAGTTTACTCAAACTCATGTCCATCGAGTCGGTGATTCCATCCAGCCATCTCATCCTCTGTCGTCCCCTTCTCCTCCTGCCCCCAATCCCTCCCAGCATCAGGGTCTTTTCCAATGAGTCAACTCTTCGCATGAGGTGGCCAAAGTATTGGAGTTTCAGCTTCAGCATCAGTCCTTCTAATGAACACCCAGGACTGATCTCCTTTAGGATGGACTGGTTGGATCTCCTTGCAGTCCAAGGGACTCTCAAGAGTCTTCTCCAACACCACAGTTCAAAGTATCAATTCTTCAGTGCTCAGCTTTCTTCACAGTCCAACTCTCACATCCATACATGACCACTGGAGAAACCATAGCCTTGACTAGATGGACCTTTGTTGGCAAAGTAATGTCTCTGCTTTTTAACATGCTATCTAGGTTGGTCATAACTTTCCTTCCAAGGAGTAAGCATCTTTTAATTTCATGGGGGCAATCACCATCTGCAGTGATTTTGGAGCCCCCAAAAATAAAGTCTGACACTGTTTCCCCTGTTTCCCCATCTATTTGCCTTGAAGTGATGAGACGAGATGCCATGATCTTCGTTTTCTGAATGTTAAGCTTTAAGCCAACATTTTCACTCTCCTCTTTCACTTTCATCAAGAGGCTTTTTAGTTCCTCTTCACTTTCTGCCATAAGGATGGTGTCATCTGCATATCTGAGGTTATTGATATTTCTCTTGGCAATCTTGATTCCAGCTTGTGTTTATACCTAAGCAATCAGATTAAATATGACATATAAGATATATTCTTATTATAAAAACAATCAGATTAAATATGACATATAAGATATATTCTTATTATGTAAACCTCTTTTAAAAATTATTACAAATACAGTAACAACAATGACATACATAACATGATTTGTAACATAGCTGTAAATAAAGCATATGACACCAGTAGCCTAAAGACAAAAAAAAGGGAAATGAGAATATACTACTAGAAGATTCTTAGCCTCTTAGCTGAGACCAGCAAATCCTCACTGTTCAGTGAGTTTACCAAGAAACAGGTTTGTCTGTCTGGATTTCCTTTTCTCTAGGATTCTGACCACCAGTTTATCACTAACAAGTTAGCTCTTCTAAACTTTACAGAGACCTTTTCCCAGAGTTCATATACAATTCTTAGTGGTTGTCTGCATGTGAGTTTGTTCAAAGCAGCCACTCCAGCTTTACAAGTTCCATTATTGTGAATATGACATCTCCCAATTTTCTAGTCTTTCCTTAAAAAATTCCTACTATATGAATTCTGACACTTTTTATTCTGAACTCTTTCTTAACCTCTCATATTTTCCAACATTATTGAGGTTTTTTTTCCTCCCCACCTCTGTTGTATTCTACCTAATGTTTATTTCAGTTCACTATTCTCTTTATTTGTATTGAATTTGCTATTTAAATTGTTGATAGAGTTTTTCATTTCTAAGGGTTTGGTTTGTTTCTTTTTACAGGTCCACTTCTTTTACAGTGCCTGAACTTTCATAGGATTTTAAATATTATTAAATATGTTGATGGTATTAAACATAGTTTGTTTTCCTTTCAAAATTATTTTATCACCTTGAGTTTATGGACTTTAATATCACTGTAGGTTGAATGTACCAAAGATCTCTTTTGGTGCATTGTTCAACTTTTAGAAATTTTACTGTGAACTAATCTCTCTCTCTTCTTTTCTTTCTGTGAATATCCCTTTGTAGCATAGATTTTGAAATTATCCTGCCAGGGAGTATTCTGTGTATCCTTCAGCAAAAAATTCCCAGTAATATCACATATTTAGAATCAGTGTTCATTTTATTTTCTAAATATGAGAAATTCAAAGTATATAGTCAGTAAATGCGAAACGCAAACTGAAAGGTGGCTTAGGCTTATGGGAATTTTCTTAATCCATATTCCAGACAAAAAGGAAAAGAACAAAATATCTCACTGGCAAGTTTTGGGATTTGTTTTTCTTTTGTGATTCTCCCTTCAACTTAGGATAGTTCACATATAGGATTAAGACTTTCATTTTGGGAGTCTCGGTTCTAAACTTCCATACCTCTGGACCAGTCTTCCCTCACTGTCCCAGTGGGCATGAACCCCCAATCATCAAGCCAGAATATATCAATTTGAGCACTACTGACTTTGACACCATATGATTCTCTTTTTCTGGGTGGCTTTTCTTATGCACTGTAGGATGATTTGCAGAATTTCTAGCTTCTACCCACTAGATGCTATTAACACTGCCCACACTAGAGCACCCTCACAGTTGTAGCAACCAAAAATGCCTCCAAATATTGTCTAATGTGTCCAGGCAGGGAGTGAAAAGGAAGGGTGGCAAAATTATACAATTTGAGAACCATTGCTCTAGGTTATTGATCACAATCCCTCCCAAATGCCAGTTTCCCTGCCTTCCAACTCCTTCCAACATCAAAGAGCCACAGGGGACTTCCCTGGCAGTCCAGTGGTTAAGACTTCATGCTTCCAAAGCAGGGGGCACAGGTTTGACCCCTGGTCAGGGAACTAAGATTCCACATAGCATGGTAAGAAAAAAAAAAAAAAGAGCCACTTCATTCCCTCACACAGTTATTTCAGTGTCTTTTCAGCACCTTTCTCTCCTGGCACCTGAGAAATTCTATACCTAACAATCTCAGCTACAAGTTTAAATTATGTATGTTTAAATTTAGTCTGTTTCTATATGTTTCCAGTGAAAGAGTGTTTTGATTAGTTTAGTATGAGTTATTTGACTTGTGTTATTTTAGTACACATTTATTATTTAGTTTGGATTATTTTAGCACATGCTCCCAGAGAAAGGGTAATGGTGTCATTTTAGCATGGGTTATTTGGTTTGGGTTATTCTACTATGACATCGCACAGGCACAAGAAATTCCCTGACTCTTCAAAGGGTTAAGTTAGTGCTGAAACCTGCTCTTCAAAAACCTAGAAAAAAAGATATATATTTTCAACCACTCAGTTCAATGATACCACAACGCTATTTTAAGCCTTGGAAATATCAGAAACATCAACTGTCAAATGTCACTGAACACCAATAATTTATTGCGATTCTACCATACCTACAGGATGACTTTTCATAATTTAAGTCTCTAATCTAACGCATGCTTTCCCAGGTAGCACGATGCAAGAGACGTGGGTTCAATCTCTGGGTGGGGAAGATCCGCTGGAGTAGGAAATGGCAACACACTCCAGTATTCTTGCTTGGAAAATTCCATGGACAGAGGTGCCTGGCAGGCTATAGTCCATGGGCTTGCAAAGAGTTGGACATAACTCAGCTCGCGTACACACAATCTAATGCATAGGCTGGGTGTGTTCAGGTTCATTTGTTATCATTCCTAAAAATTACTATCAGGAATGTCAGACAGACATTCTCTGAAATGGTTTTATCCAATTACTAGAACTCTAAAAGGCATAACCTATATAAAAAGTTAAAATGTTAATTATATTCTCATACTGTGTTTCTTTAAGTATCAAAAAGATTGTCTGCTCAGTGGTGTTCAACTTTTGAGACCCTGTGGACTGTAGTCCACCAGGCTCCTCTGTCTACGGGATTACCCTGCAAAAATACTGGAGTGGGTTGCCATTTCCTCCTTCAGGGGATCTTCCCCACCCAGAAATCGAACCCGTGTCTCCTATGCCTCCTGAATTGGCAGGCAGATTGTTTAACACTGAGCCACCTGGGAGACCCAAATATCAAAATAGCCCAACATAAATTCTTGAGTAGTTAGTAAATCATTTGTTGTAATGAAAAGATCATTGAATTTAGAGTCAGAAATTCTAGATCAGATCCTGATTTTCAAATTCTGTGTTGTGAGAAAAATTTCCCAATTTGTCTTACTTTCAGTTTCTTTGTCTGATTATAATACTTGCGGGTTATTCAAGGGTTTTATAGATTTAATGAGACAAAAATTGTATATTTTTTCTAAAATATAATGGACTATCCAATCAAAAGATATCATGTATTTATTATATATATCTATAGAAAATATAAAGTTTAAGATTTCCCAAGTTAAAAGTGCAAATAATAAGCAAAATAAAAATTAAGATTTATAAAATGTATGTTTCACATTCCTAACACCAGGGTTTGTTGCCTCTATTCAGCAGAGAGCTGACTAGTTAAGAATCCAGTCATATATAGAATATATGCTCAGTTCAGTTGCTCAGTCATGTCCAACTCTTTGCTACCCCATGGACTGCAGCATGCCAGGCTTCCCTGTCCACCACCAATTCCTGAAGCTCACTCAAACTCATGTCCATTTAGTCAGTGATGCCATCCAACCATCTCATCCTCTGTCGTCCCCTTCTCCTCCTGCCTTCAATCTTCCCCAGCATCAGGGTCTTTTCAAATGAGTCAGTTCTTCACATCAGGTGGCCAAAGTATTGGAGTTTCAGCTTCGACATCAGTTCTTCCTATGAATATTCAGGTCTGATTTTCTTTAGGATGGACTGGTTGGATCTCCTTGCAGTCCAAGAGACTCTCAAGAGTCTTCTTCAACACCACAGTTCAAAGGCATCAGTTCTTGGGCACTCAGCTCTCTTTATAGTCCAACTCTCACATCCAAACATGACTACTGGAAAAACCATGGCTTTGACTAGACAGATCTTTGTTGGCAAAGTAATGCCCCTGCTTTTTAATATGCTGTCTAGGTTGGTCATAGCTTTTCTTCCAAGGAGCATCTCTTAGTCAAGAATCCAGTCATATATAGAATATATGCTACCTTTTCTTAAAGTTCTCTGAGGTAAACTGGGTCCAGCTACAGAAATATGAGCCTTTAAATATTTGTTTTTTTTCCTGATATAGATGGCTAAATTCCTGTAAGAGATTGCTACTATTTTGGAATTCTGTTGTAAACCTAATTTCAGTTGCTTTGACATTATTCTGGTTTGTACTGCTAAAATATTTCAGGATAATTATAGAAACCTGTTATTTGTCAGGAGGGAAAAAATTTTATCAGACAGCCTCATTTTTCAGATTACTTGTAGATCAGGCGGTGACTGCAAGGAGGGAGCATGAATTATCTGCAACTTTCTTTGAATTATTCCGTATCTACTATGCATGATTTTAATTGTTTCAGTAGCATCTCAGTTCAAAATAAGTGGCTTTTCAACTAAACTTCTGTCTGCAATCTTGTTTGGTATGCAGCAACTTTACATCAGTACTGAATGATAGAAGAGGAAACTCATCTTTATTGACAATGTATGTGTATATACAGACACATAAAATACATATGGAAGATATACACGTTTATATGCTGATGCATATGGAATATATATATATATATATATATGATTTTCTGATAAGAGAAAGAATGTATAATGAGGGATAATGAATCATTGAAAGTGATAAACATTTTTTTCCATATGAGATAGCATTTTATGGTGAGCATAATTTTGAACATAATAGTGACAGGAAGGTAACATGATGCAGGTGGAAGAAGCGCTGGACTGAACATCAGAAGAGTTATTAGAGGATGGCTGTGGAGGAGACGATTAAGGAGATGAGATGGTTAAGTGAAAGCCATGACTTCCCCCCACAGGTTGGTGTGTGCAGGTGACTTTGCATTTTTTTTTTCTTTCTTTTTTTTCCTTCTTCTTATCCTTATCCCTGGGCAGTCAACAGAAGGATTTTCCTCCAGAGAGGACAATATAATATCAAAGAAAGAAGAAAAGCTTTCCCTTATTATTCCAATCCTTTAAATGATTTCTTAATGGCCATCTGGGGAAAATGGCTTAAGCAGTAAGACTGCTGAAGACTCATCAATAGTTCATACTTAGCAAGTAGTTACTAACCTCTCATGTCCCTATTTCTAATCACACTTAAGCATATATACAGCTAAAATTACCAGTATGGGGTATAAAATATGTATCAAATTACAACATATAACAACATATACTGCCAGTGATGTCAAATGACCCACATTTTCTGTAGCCCTAAAAATATATATTTTGAACCTATTATCAATTCAATAACTTGGTGCCTGCCACACAGGAGGTAATTCTAACAAAGTGATTATACCCTCATCTGAATCTTGAAATATTTAAAAAGCATCTTTCAGCTTGTGTTATCCTCCTACTTTCCTAGCCGTGGGAAAGCTTATTTCTGGTTAAGTCTCTTCATCATCAGCTACTACCTGGTGTGTCATAAAAATTCGTGTTGATCCTTTAACATGTTAAGATATATTACTCCCACCCAAATGTTTTACTTTTTGTCTTTTCACAAAGTTTCATGGAGCTGCAAGAAAAATTTAGAATATCAAGATATCACCAACATTATTTAGACAATGCAATCAGGATTCCCCAATAAATGTGATCCCTGAAGCAGCTTGTAATCTGCAGTACAAATTCCTTCAGAAAGTGGGAATATCAAAAAAGGAAAACACGACATTACCGAGTCTGAATTCATTGCTGCACACCACAGAGCATGGTGTTATCTGGGAAAATAGGGTAGGCAGGGGAAACATAAGGAGGAAAATGAAGTTTTTGTGTTTTCAGTTCTGTGTATCACCAGGATCTTTTCATTCATTCTAATTGTTGAGAATCCACCTACTGTGAATTGACAGAAATTTGCATAAATAGTACATTGAGAAGTGTTCCAGTTACCTATTGCTGGGTAATAAACCACATCAAAACTTTGGCTTAAAGCAACAGCATGCTATTTTCTCTCAGGTTCTGTGGGCTGACTGAGCTCAGCTGGCAGCTTTTGCATGAGTTATCTAACAAAACTGCAGTAAGATGGTGGCTGGGATCCAGTCACCTGAATGCTTCACTAAGAAGGATGAAGAGATGGCTTGCTTGCAGGACAAGTAGTCAGATGCTGGCTATTGGCCAGGAACTCACTTGGGGTTGTTAACCAAAGGGCAACATGTGGTTCCTTCCTGTGCTTGGCCTTCTCATAGGATAGTGGCTGGATTCCAAGAAGTACTGTTAACAAATCAAGGATTATAAAAGGCTTAGGAAGAAGCTGAAAAGCCTTTGCTGACCCCACCTTAGAAATAAAATTACCTTTTTTAAAATTAGAATCAGTCAAGCAAATTATTAAGGAATCTCATGATAAATTAGATTCCCGCACTTAATGGGATAAGCAGTATGCACAAAAATGTAGAGAAGAAATGGACGGCAGCCATCTTTGCAAGCTAGCCACAACAAGAAGTTCATTATGATTCTATGATTCCCATAGCTTGGGGAAATAATTTTTATAAACAGTGCAAACAGAGTGACTCTTTGTGAATGACAAAGTAAATATTCCAGCAGAATTTTTAGATCATGGTAATGCCTAATCCCCAGGTAATTTCTGAATTTTCCTTAATCCCAGCCATATATATAATATCATTTGCTCTCTCCTCCCATTGTGCCAAGTATACTTATTGACCCCCAAATCCTACACTTAGGTCCTTGCATTTCTAGCACCCTAAGTGTAAATCAAGTGGCCTTTGTCCAAGGATACAGCCTATATTCTCTACACCAAACTTACAACAGGCAAAGCTCCAAGCAGTTTCATGGCCTTGCCTTCCTCAAACACAAACTCAAGCTGACTTCTTTTTATTTCTCTAACACAGCAGGATTCAATAGCTCCTTTAGCCCTCAAGCCACCGCTACTGAAAGTTGAATAAATGAAGGAATAAATGAGTTTTCAGATCCCTGTAAAAAATAGTAAAGGCTTCTCCTTACATAGGCTTCTCCCCAAATCTTTGTCCTTCCTTCATATTTAATTTTATGCATCTTGATTAGACTTTGTTATTGGCTGAAAAATCTTTCTTCGGTTTCTGAGCCCATTTCAACTGAAATAACTCCTCAGATTATAAGGCCAGCCTGATGATATGGTGTAAATCACTTGAGACTGTCATGAACATTATCCCACACACTGATATTTGCTCATCTGAAGATGATATATTGTTAAATTGAGTCAGCTGAGGCTCTAAAAAATAATCTCTATGCCTACAGACATCAGATTATATCCAATAGATGCAAAGAGACCTTGGCTGAGTAGTGGCCCCTATCCACAGAGGACTTAAATAAGATTCCTCTGCATTCCAGAACAAATCCCCAAAATACATTTTGATGAATAGACTTCCACACAATCTGGAATTTTCAGAGGTTCTTGTGATAGAATTCTGCCTATGATAAGTTGTTTCTTAAAATTTAAGAACATGAATAAATATGCTCAGGCTTATGCAATAAATGTTTATTTTTACCACCACCAGACTTAACAAGCAGAAATCTTGACTGAATTCTTGCTTAATATAAATGGTATCTCTACTCAGGCCATAGACTAAGCAAGATGAGCTCTCAAAAGACCTTGAGATCCTAGGAAGCTTGAGAACTGTGTCACCAAATTATTATACACTTTTTCACCTGTGCAAATAGAACCATAAACACATGATTTCATAATTGTTGTTGTTTAGTCATTAAGTTGTGCCTAGCTCTTTTGTGACCCCATGGACTGTGGCCTGCCAAGCTTCCCTGTCCATGGGATTTCCCAGGCAAGAATACTGGAGTGGGTTGCCACTTTCTTCTCCAGGGAATCTTCCCAACCCAGTGGTCAAACCCAAGTCTGCTGCATTGGCAGGCAGATTCTTTACCACCGAGCCACGAGAGAAGCCCAAAGATACACTAGAAAAGTAAATAAATACTTCAAATAAAAAATGCAATATCAAAAGAGCTGAGGTAGGAAGAAAATATTTAACTTTTTCCTAAGGTTGCCTCTATTACTCAGGATAAGAATGTAAAAATGAAAACTCCAAAACTAGCTGCTGGTGCTGCTAAGTTGCTTCAGTCGTGTCCGACTCTGTGCTACCCCATAAATGGCAGCCCACCAGGCTCCCCCATCCATGGGATTCTCCAGGCAAGAACACTGGAGTGGGTTGCCATTTCCTTCTCCAATGCATGAAAGTGAAAAGTGGAAGTGAAGTTGCTCAGTAGTGTCCAACTCTTAGTGACCCCATGGACTGCAGCCTACCAGGCTCCTCCATCCATGGGATTTTCCAGGCAAGAGTACTGGAGTGGGGTGCCATTGTCTTCTCCGCCAAAACTAGCTACCCCACCCCAATACCTGCAACTTAATATCTACATTATAATCTATATTGGCAGAATTTTACTATTCCATTGTTTTTATTACCATAATTTTACTATTTTAGGAAATTTTGCCCAGGCAAATAACTTGATTCTTCATTGCAAGACTTCCTACAAAATTTGGAATTTCCCCTCAAAAGGAAATAGCAACAGATACTTTAGGTCTTCAGATGCTTTGAATCCCTAATCTCAAAATCTCACCTTGCTATTTCCAGCAGTTCTAAATTGTGATAGCATAATCTTTTCCCAGTCCCAATCAAGTCTTCTCATTGAAAGACTCAGCTTGAACTAAACTTCTTATTTTCAACAAATTTGACCTTGCATTTTCTCCTCTAAGAACTAGAGAGTTCTGTGGAGGTGTTTTCCCTTACCAACAATTCTTTTAGTTTGCTTTATCAACAGGTTGTGTTGGTGATGTTAAGAGTGTTAACATTCAAAGGAAAATAGTGCTCAGACCCCTGAAAACTAACCTGTCAAACTAGTCAAACTAACCTGTTAAACTCGAGGGGAATAAAGTTGGGGTGGGCATGAAAATATGATAGAAATAGCTAAAAGTGTGGCTACTATATTCTCTATCCCAACTCTATAAGGGATGTGTTCGAAGGGATCCTACACTTCCTGAAATATGGAGGTAAGATCCTGGCTTTGCAGCATTACTTAAAACCTCCTAAATTTTGTAGACTGGCAATGTCTGGGAACTCATCCTTCCTGGTGTTTTCAGGTGACGACAAATTGAAATTATAGTGGCCTGATGGCAGTTTAGGCATACAAAAATGGACTTGGGCTGCTATTGAAGATCTGATCTCAGACACATCTCTGTACCACTGAGAACTTGACCGTTCTTTGAACTGTACCACCAGCCATATTCAGAACAGTTCCCAGCTGCGAACTTATGGTCTTAAGGTCTCTCCCTGCAAGTATTCAACTACTCCAAACCCCAACAAATCCCAGCTTAACAAGCGCCCTTACTTCTTGACAGCTCCAATTATAATCCTTGATAATCAATTATGTAACTAACTGTAACCTTATGGTTTTTGTCTTTATAAGCCTCCCCCATTCTGTCTGGGTGGAAGACAATTTTTGTGCTTCTTGAACCTATTTCTCCTGGGCTGCAGTCCTAATAAGCCCTTAACAGGCAGCTTTGGATTTCAATCAGATCTGTATTCTGAAATTTTGGTTGATACAGGTCACTGCAGACACATAAACACACACACATGCACACACAGAGGGAGGGGCAGCAGGGACAAACGTAGGCTGTTCCTGTCCTTGCTCCCCCACTCAACTGGAGATAAGACAAAGTACTTGGCACGACTCGAAAACAGACTCAACCCCTTAACACAATAAAGTATGGATATTTTACTGAAGATTTGTCCCAAGGGTAGACGGGGAAGAACAAGTAAAACAAAAATCCTTATTAGACTTAACTCATTCTTTCATCCTCAAAATTCTTAAAAGGAGCAAAGCACTCCTTCTCTCTTTTCTTTTCTGTTGCATTTAATAGAAATCCTTAGCCCTTCCTACCTCTTAGCAAAACAAAAGCCTGCAACTAATTAAAACCTTCCTCACCTGGAATACAGTTTGGGGCTCAAGCCAGAACAAGAAGAGGTCTCAACCCTTCAGAAGAGTTTATCACAGAATTTACCCCAAATTTTCACAAACACATTCCATTAATACAACATTCATGTTGCCAGGCCTCTACTATTGAACTCTGAGTAAGGCAAAAACATACATATTACTAAAAACTGAAGCAATATTTGAGCAGAGAAAGGAGTTTTTAATCAAGGCGAAGTAGCAGGAGGCTATGGACAAATATTCAGTGACCTAGAAAATTAAAATGAGGATTAATTTCAACCAACAACCCTGTGTGTGTGCACATGTGTGTGTGTGCAAGAGAGAGAGAGACTGAGAGTGAGAAAGGGAGAGAGAAAAAGAAAGGTCTGCTTTAAATTGTGAAAAGCCAAATATCTTTGCACTAGTTTCTGAGATGATTTGCTTATTTGTTTTTTCTGCCACATGAGAAAATGACTGGATATGATTTGCATTTAGAGCAGAAAATTGAACATTTAATAAAGATAATAGTAGGTATATATCATATATATGTATGCATAGAGACATCTACATTAACATTTAAAAGGTACGATATTTTTGTTGGGTTCCTAAATCCCTATGTTATTTAAATGAGAAAGATCACTGGAATTTAGAGTAATTTGGGGTGGGGGGAAGCCCTTTGGTGAAGGGGATAAATTTCTATATTTAGAAAAGAACTAAGGTGTAATATTAGCTCTTTCACTGATTGTATAAATTTGATCTAATCTCATCCCCAATTAAAACCTCTGTTTCCCCCCACCCCATCAAAATGAGAGGTTGAGTTAAGATAAGCCTTATTCATTTTCTACCTACAAACACCCTGAGTTTATAATCATTTTCAAAAGTGTGACTGTGGCCAAAATTCACATTAGTTTTATACAAAATATAATCACAGTGCTTGAGGTGCATTGATTTAGGAGCAGCTTAAGAATTTGGTGGGTTTTCTGTTATTGTTTCTGCTGCTGTTGCAGCTATCATTCTGGGAAAGCAAATTTTCTTTGCTGATCGTCATCATTCTGAGGTGTGTGCATCAAATAATAGGCAGTTTTCAAGTCTCTTTGACAGGTGCAATTACAGGCACCCAGACACCCACACGAATAAGCCTGATGAAGTCAGACATCTGTTTTCCTACACATGCTGCTCTCATCCCACTAGTACTTCATGATATTCTTTCCTCTAGTGAGAAATGGTGAGTTGTCAGGAATTAATCCTGAATCCATCCTCAAACAGTCGAACCAACTAATATGGCCATAGGCAGACACAGAGATGGGGCAGGTCAGAGAAGATACAGAAAGGATACTGCCAGGCCAATCGAATTGCAGGGAGGAATTGCTGGCTGTTAGCGCCAGAATTTACCCTAAAAACCTGAGTTACCTCCTTGTGTATGTCAAAGTCATTTTATCTAGTACAGGAAGGCTTAAGCTTTTAAGCAAAAGTAAAATTATCTCTACAGTGGGCTTTCAACAGCAATGAAGAGAGAAAAGAATCTAATATCATAAATTCCAAAAGAAACTGCCCACAAGAAGTGGATGAACTAGTTGACAATAAGAAAATAAATCTGCATAGGAAGCATTAACCCTTTGTCTTCACACTCAATTTTGTTCTCTTGAGAATTGCAGCCCAGTGCCTATCCTTATCCTGGCCATCCTCTTGGAAGGAATGAGGAGTGGAAGGCAGTCTGGATGACATGGATAATAATTGTATTTATTTATTTATGTCTGTCCTGAGTCTTTGTTGCTGCACTGGCTTTTCTCTGGCTGTGGAGAGCTGTGGTTACTCTCCAGTTGCCGTGTGTGGGCTACTCACTAGGGTGGCCTCTCTTGTCGTGGAGCACGGACTCTAGGGTGCGGGGTCTTCCATAGGCTCTAGAGTACAGGCTCAATAGCTGTGGTGTGCGGGCTTATTTGCTCAGAGCCATGAGGGACCTTTTCAGACCAGGGATCGAACCCCCTGCATTGGCAGAAGGGTTCTCTACAACTGTGCCACAAGGAAGCCCTAGATGACATTACACAGTCTGGGACAATGCGTACAAGAGGCTTGTTAACACAAGGGTTCGATTATGCTTTTGCTAGATATGAATGTCTTCCATTTCATAATTATTTCTGTTTCGAACCAAAGGGAACACAAATATTTCTTTTTAGTATATCTGATTTGTATAGTGTTGATAAATATCTATCAATGAATAATATGCAATCATATTATTATTATTATTATTTTGGCTATGTGTGTAATTGTCATCCAGTATTTAATATTAATGAACACTTATGGAGCACATTCTAAATGTCAAACACTGAGGAAAAAAGGTAATAAAATTCAGACCAGACTTCAGCAGTCTTATGGCCCAATTGAAGACAGAGAATTACATATTTACATTGTTTGAAAGCATACTAGAGCAGAAATATTGGAAAAAATGACTGAAGATAGGAGTGATATTTTGTTTCTAAGTGATGGGCTATTACTGTATCTTCTGTCTAGCTTATTGTATATTCCTCATTTTCTATATTCCCAAATTATTAATTGAAATATAATAGCTACTTGAAAATCCATGATTGCAGTGACTAAATAAATGTTAATAACAATATGCAGTGGATGACATCAGTTATAAGAGTCAATGGCTGAAATGTAATAGAAAAAAAGGATGTACAGTTTGGCAAAAACAATTATACATTAGTAAAAGGCAAGTTCGGTATATCTTGACTGAACAGTATGATCAAGAAATCAGACAGAAGGAAAGCATATTCCACATATGAGGGGTCAGCATGTGAATAAGACCTGAGAATGGAATTTTAATGGTAGGATCTAGAGTGCCATGCTTTCTCTGAGCATGGAAGTAGACTGGGGCTAGCTCATGGAGGGCCCTCAACTCACCCAATTGTGATTATTTAAACAGTGGTGAATCATAAGGGTTTGAGAAAATTGATTCTAATTAGTATTTACCTAGATGATTCTAGTAATAAGGAATAGAATGTACTAGAAGGGGATGAACTGGGCTTGGGCACAGCTACTGGATATTGCAAGTTTACTTGCTCTGAGCTCACGTGAGGGGATCTCAATAGAAGAGTAGCACTAAAATTGAAAAGGAAAGAATAGATGTAATAATTGTGATTAAGAAGTAACTAATAGAAATTACTAACTAAAGTATGTTGGGGATGTGAGAAAAAAGTCAGCAATAACTTTGATACATCAAGCTTGAGTGACAGGGACGGTGCCATGCCTTAGAACAGAGGTCACATGATTAAGCAAGTTGGAAGACAGAGTGAGTTCATTTTTAGCTCTATTTTGAGAGTGAATCTATAGCCATGATGGCCAGGATATAGTACCTTGATTCTCAGGAAAGAAGTGAGGGTGATATATTTAGATTTAAAAGAATATGATCGTGTTGGTAGTAATTTGATAATTAAACTCTTTTATGGGAACTTTCATCTTTGTATCCCACAGCTTTTAGCACAGCTCTTAAACATGTTAGCAATGTAATATGATTGCCTAGTGAAAATAACAGATGCCTGAAATCTCAAAGGAAGAGTGTGTAGACTTTTATAAGCAGAAAATTGAAAATTGATTCTTGGTGGAGGTGTATATTTGAGGAGTAGGGACAAGTCCAGAAGCTTAGAAGTACATCAAAAGATGGTAGGAGCATAAAGTAAAGAGAGTGTAGAGCTAAGGAAGCTAAGTTAAGGGAGTAGAAAATTCTAAGGAAAAAAAAGTGGAAAATAAAGTAGAACTCCACAGAGATCAAAGAGAAAGAGAACAGAACGGCGCTCTTAGCCTAAAGGAATCTTTTGTGGCCATGTAAAAAGCTGGTGATTTTAATGAGAGGAAAAGAGTGGAAGCTGGATTGTAAAGGAGTTTGAGAATGAGTAAATTCTTAGGATGTAAAGACAGTCAGTAGGAAAGCTTCTTGATTCAGAAGGGAAGGGTGAAAGAAAAAAGAAAAAGTAACCATGATTGTTCCAAGCAGTATGAGGGTTGAAGGAAAAATATTTATGAAGTCAGAGAAAATTTCAGCATAACAGTGGAGGAAAAGCAGATAGCTCTTAAGACATTTTCTTCACTCCTCAGTTTACTTAACCCTAATAGTTTTCTGTCTTATTATGCCATATATCTCATTGCATTTCAATCATTAGTTATTAAAGAAAACAGCAAATGCACTTCTGTTAATTCTTCTCCCAATGCTTTAATCAGCTTGAAGAGTTAAATTGATTCACTCTAATTCCCTGGGATGGATTATACTGGAAGAGAATAAACTGATTAGCTAAATAAAGAAAAAGATCTGGAAAAGTGAACAAAAAACACATTCTTTTTTACTCAGTAACATTTCAGTTCAGTTCAGTTCAGTTGCTCAGTTGTGTCTGACTCCTTGCAATCCCATGATCCGCAGCACGCCAGGCTTCCCTGTCCATCACCAACTCCCAGATTTACTCAAACCCATGTCCATCGAGTCGGTGATGCCATCCAACCATCTCATCCTCTGTCATCCCCTTCTCCTACTGACCTCAATCTTTCCCAGCATCAGAGTCGTTTCAAATGAGTCAGCTCTTCCCATGAGGTGGCCAAAGTATTGGAGCTTCAGCCTCAACATCACTCCCTCCAGATCAACCCAGGACTGATCTGCTTTAGGATGGACTGTTAGGATCTCCTTGCAGTCCAAGGGACTCTCAAGAATCTTCTCTAACAGTACAGTTCAAAAGCATCAATTCGTTGGCACTCAGCTTTCTTTATAGTCCAAATCTCACATCCATACATGACCACTGGAAAAACCATGGCCTTGACTAGATGGACCTTTGTTGGCAAAGTAATGTCTCTGCTTTTTCATATACTGTCTAGGTTGGTCATAAGTTTCCTTCCAAGGAGTAAGCGTCTTTTATTTATTTATTTATTTTTTTTTTTTAGTAAGCGTCTTTTAATTTCATGGCTGCAATCACCATCTGCAGTGATTTTGGAGCCCCCCAAAATAAAGTCTGACACTGTTTCCACTGTTTCCCCATCTATTTCCCATGAAGTGATGGGACTGGATGCCATGATCTTAGTTTTCTGAATGTTGAGCTTTAAGCCAACTTTTTCACTCTCCTCTTTCACTTTCATCAAGAGGCTTTTTAGTTCTTCACTTTCTGCCATAAGGGGGGTGTCATCTGCATATCTGAGGTTATTGATATTTCTCCCGGCAATCTTGATTATTCCAACTTGTGCTTCCTCCAGCCCAGCATTTCTCATGATGTACTCTGCATATAAGTTAAATAAGCAGGGTGACAATATACAGCCTTGACATACTCCTTTTCCTATTTGGAACCAGTCTGTTGTTCCATGTCCAGTTCTAACTGTTGCTTCCTGACCTGCATACAGGTTTCTCAAGAGGGAGGTCAGGTGGTCTGGTATTCCCATCTCTTGAAGAATTTTCCACAGTTTATTGTGATCCACACAGTCAAAGGCTTTGGCGTAGTCAATAAAGCAGAAATAGATGTTTTTCTGGAACTCCCTTGCTTTTTAAGATGATCTCGCGGATGTTGGCAATTTGATCTCTGATTCCTCTGCCTTTTCTAAAACCAGCTTGAACATCTGGAAGTTCACGGTTCACATATTGCTAAAGCCTTGCTTGGAGAATTTTGAGCATTACTTTACTAGTGTGTGAGATGAGTGCAATTGTATGGTAGTTCAAGCATTCTTTGGCATTACCTTTCTTGGGGATTGGAATGAAAACTGACCTTTTCCAGTCCTGTGGCCACTGCTGAGTTTTCCAAATTTGCTGGCATATTGAGTGCATCACTTTCACAGCATCATCTTTTAGGATTTGAAATAGCTCAACTGGAATTCCATCACCTCCACTAGCTTTGTTTGTAGTGATGTTTCCTAAGGCCCACCTGACTTCACATTCTAGGATGTCCGGCTCTAGGTGAGTGGATGTGATCACAACTTCATGATTATCTGGGTCATGAAGATCTTTTTTGTACAGTCCTTCTGTGTATTCTTGCCACCTTTTCTTAACATCTTCTCCTTCTGTTAGGTCCATACCATCTCTGTACTTTATTGAGCCCATCTTTGCATGAAATGTTCCCTTGGTATCTCTAATTTTCTTGAAGAGATCTCTAGCCCTTCCCATTCTATTGTTTTCCTCTATTTCTTTGCATTGATCGCTGAGGAAGGCTTTCTTTATCTTTCCTTGCTATTCTTTGGAACTCTGCATTCAAATTCAGCAACATTTGGTTAGCTGTAATTGGTGCTTGTTGTGCAAAAGATCTTGAAATCCTGCCTTATGAACTTTAATGGGATAAGCGGAATTGGTAAGCATTATTTAAGGTTTTGGCTCATTTGCTGTTACTGAAGAAATGAGATGTACATTGGACAAATCCTAAGTACTTTACTAGTGGCACTGCTATATAAGGCAAATACGGCCTGTCAGTTCTCATACCATAGTACTAGTCACTTCCCATGATATGTGAGTGTTTTATGTATGTGGATATGTGTATATGGTAAGGGCATTTTGAAAATTGCAAGGCTCTTTTGAAAAATATTTTTACTTTTTTCCCTTTAAGTCATATTGTACAGCTGAACTACTTGATCAAAACTATTGGGCTAGTTGGCTGATGCTTAGATGTTTTTTTTCTTCAGTATATCAAAGTCTTTGAATAAATGAATCAAAGAATTTTACAGAAGAAGACATATGTTAACTTCCCTTTTAAATCTGAGGTTCCCAGGCAAGTCCTATTAAACCAGTAAGCAATCTTGGAAATAACAACAATAGTAATATAAAATGTTATAACACTATAATGTTAAAATACATTAATTCAATAGTTACAATTTTTTCTGTACCCATGATCTACAAAATGAAATTGAAGCTGAAATATATAAAATACCTTATTAAGCTTGGGTATAGCATCAAGAAAATACAAAAGAGCACTAACCATCTACCCCAACTACACAACTTTATATATTTATTCAAGAATGATTTGTGAGAAGGAAAAAGTAATGCTCTTATTTTTGTTGGCTTTTCTATTTGCAAGAGTAGTGAGGAGAAATAAGATGAGTCAAAGAAATTAAGAGATACTGGAAATGACTTTTCAAGCTAAAAAATAAAATTGGATCTTCTATTTACACATTTATCAATGATTCTACAAGTAGTCTGTACATTTTTATTAGATATATACTTTGAAATGGTGAGTCAAAATGTGGAAAGCAAAAATCATCCTGTAACTATCACCCTGACAGTATGGAAATCGGTCCTAAATCTCTAGAAAACATTATACACACATTCTATATTTGTGTTGTGAACACCCGTATCTGTTAAACACATGGATGTTTGCAGGGGGCTTTTATCCACAGTCACCTTCAACATGAACACTATGGGATGGGGATTATTTGGCCATATTTGAACTGGAAGCAGGGATCACATGGCTTTCTCAAGGCCACATGCAGACTGAGTGGATTCCTAGTGAGTGATGGGATTAGAAGATTCTAGAGAGCATAAGGATTTGAATTCCAATATCAGTTCCATCACCTGATAAGTGACTATTGCTGTAAGTATTGTCAAGCTCTTTACAGGTTCTTTGCTGTAGGGCTTTAGTGAGGCTAGAATGATATAACATTTATGAAAACACTTAAAATATTTTAATTAAGTAATTTATTTATTTGGTATGCAGGGTCTCAGTTGCAGTACTCAGGATCTTCAATGTCCATTGAAGTATGCATGATCCTTTAGTTCAAGCATGCAGGATCTTCAGTTGCAGCATGTGAACTCTTAGTTGTGGCCTGTGGAGTCTAGTTGCTTGATCAGGGATCGAACTTAGGCCCCCTGCAACGGGAGCACAGAGTCTTAACCACTGGACCACTTAACCACCGGAAGTCCCATGAAAGCATTTTTTAATATTAAAATTCTATGGAAATGTTATGAGTTGTAATGTATTTGCCAAATGGAAGCTGAGCTGATATTTGGAATAGCCTTATGGGAATGTTTTCAGTGGGGAAAGAAATTGCCTGTGAAACAGTTCTAATCACAGATGCAAATCCTGCTGGCAAATGTGGCAGATCCTGGGAAAGACACATCCAGATAGTGTCTTTTTATCCCTCAAATGTCCCTGTGACTAAGGGAGTGGAGCAGCTGCTGCTATTACTAATCACTGTTAGGATCATTATTCTCAGGTTATTGATGGGAAAACCACAACAAGATAGTGTGTGTGTGTGTGTGTGTGTGTGTGTGTTTAAGCCTGGCATATAGAAAACATTCAATAAATGGTGCTGTTACTGCTGCTACTTTTTTAATGCTATCCTATGCAAAGAGATCAAATTTTAGCTATTTGAAGGTCATCTCCAGGTTTGAGTAGACACTTCGATGCCTAACGATATTGTGGAGGAGAGATCCTTGGTTTAATTTGGCAATGGAATTCACTAAATGAGCAGAATTAAGCATGAATGCAACATGATAAAGAGGCAATAACAGTATTTTTAAATGTTGAATATAAGATCTGATGCTGGGAAATTTAGTTGATTATAAGTTCTAAACTAGGAGTTTTCAAAGTAACAATACTAGTGATAATTAGTATTAACTGAGCTCTTATTTTGTGCCAGATATTTTGCATGTTCTTTGTGAGCATTACCTCACTGGAGTCTTGCAAAATCCATAAAATTTCTTTGAATAGACTTGTTGATGAAGAAATCAGGCACAGGATGAAGCTGCCTATGAACCCAGGTGGTTTGACTCCAAGTTGGAGCTCTTACAAAACCATGTCATTCTCCCTCCCAAAATACTATTAAAGTTTAAACTGAATTACTGAGATTATAGTGGATTTAATGGATTCTCTTCTATAGTATTCTCGCCAGATTACCGGAGTCTATGCAAACAATGAAAGTTATAAATAAATATCACTTTGATGAAGGACAACCAGGATGATGGGGACACTTACATCCATGTCACATGAGAGCATTTGAAATGATACTTATTCAGTCTAATTATATGTGTGTGTCACTCTCAAATATTGAAAGGGCTGTCAGATAGAAGAGAAATTGGGAATATATTTTATGGGATACTTTTAGAATTGTTGGTAGAAGTTACACTGAGATCATATCAGCTCCAATGTACGCTGGACATTTCTTTAGAGCAAACCAAACAGATAATGGAACAGTCGGACTCCAGATGTCTCTAAATCCAATTTTGTGTTGCTGGCAGTGGTTAAGCCTCATTTCCTTAACTGATATTATGGCAGAGCATATTTAGATATATTGGGTTGGCCAAAAAGTTCCTTGGAGTTTTGGATGCCATGGAAAAACCTGAACAAACTTTTTTGACAACCCAAAACAATGGTGATCTGACTAGATCTCTTCCAGCGTTTGGTTTCTGAGATTTTAAGAAATGGACAATTAGGTCTAAAACTCAGTGCATAGGACTGAAAACTATAAAGTTCACAAACACCATAAGTCAACTATTAATAAAAGAATGAGGCACCTAACATGGAACTCTGCTCAATGTTATGTGGCAGCCTGGATGGGAGGGGGGAGAATAGATACATGTGTACGTATGGCTGAGTCCCTTTGTTGTTCACCTGAAACTATCACTACATTGTTAATTGCCTGTCTGCATTGTGTGTGTTAGTTGCTCAGTCGTGTCCAACTCTTTGCAACCCCATGGACTGTAGCCCCGCCAGGCTCCTCTGTCCATGGAATACTCCAGGCAAGAACACTGGAGTGGGTTGCCATTCCCTTCTCCAGGGGCTTTTCCCTGAATCTGAGTCTCCTGCATTGCAGGCAGATTCTTTACCATCTGAGCTACCAGGGAGGCCCTAATATAATACAACACAAAACAAAAGTTGGAAAAAAAAGTGATGTACTTATAACCCTATTTGCTCCATATTTCTGCTGATCCTCAAGGGCAAAGATGCTACTTTCCTACAAGAGAGGACAAGTCAATCTACATAAGACAAAAGTAAGTCAGTTATGAGAGTAAATAGGGGCAGGTCAAAGAGAAGTGAACCAGAGTTACTAAGATGATAGATAGGAAATGGTTTGATATAAGCTTTTGTGACCAAAGTCAATATAGAAAATCCCTTTGATGTCGTTTGAGAAGCACAGAATTGTATGTTTCTTTAAATACTTTTGGGTGGTGAACTGTTTCTTCAAAATCACATCATTCTGGGGCTGAATCATCTCCTTCGTTTCCTAGGGTAACATGTTGCTGGACTAACATGCAGTATTACAGCTCCAGCACCCAGCTCTGCTCAGTCAGGATGAAAATCATGACTGTAACTATGAGTCAAAGTGTATTTTCATCCTGAATGCTAAGCTGTTGGAACAATGAAACTGATGAGGAAGGGTCCATCAAATCAGGAATTATGCAAAAATGTTGAAGAGTTCCTGAGAGGATGAGAGCATAGTAAGATTTTCATAGTTTGCAGAAAGGCCCTATTTATTTCTTAACATTTTAACCAAAAACATGAACTTGTGCATGTTCTAATTAAGCAAAACTCAGCAAAGTAACTTATATGTAATGAACTATAAAGCTGAAGTGTATGGTTTCTTTTATTTTATATTTCCTTCAACTACTTCAGATACCAACTGGTACCACATGGATATCAAGGAAAGGTTTTATCTCTATATTTGTTTAAGACTTCTGCTTTGCTTCCATAAGACCAGATCGTTTATCAGTTAAACAGATTTTGGAATGATGATGTTACTTGTAACTTTAAAGTTAAGACACTAGTGATAGGTAGCATGTCAAGGGCTGAACAGGATTTCCACACTTGTAATACCATTCCTTGCATTATTAACAAATATACTCCTCCTCTCTCCCATGCAGGGGGATGGAATATACTTCTCTGATTGTTTGGGGTTTTGCCATGTAGCTTGCTCTGTGTCTTAGTCAGCTCTGGCTGCCACAACAAAGTGCCAGAGACTGGGTGACTTAAATGGCAGGAATTTATTTCTCACAGCTCTGGAGAGTAGAAGTCTGGGATTGAGGTGCCAATCTGGTTCATTTCTAGTGAGAACTCTTTCTGACTTGCCTATGGCTGCCTTCATGCTGTGTCCTCAGATGTTAGAGAGAGACACACAGACAGAAAGAAAGGCATGCCATGTCTGGTCTCATAAAGGCACTTATCCCATTGTGAGGGCTCCACCCTCATGACCTAAGAACCTGCCAAAGTCCCCATCTCCAAATACCATCACATTGGGGGTTAGGATTTCTGCATAAAAATTGGTAGGAGGAGACATAATTCAGTCCACAGCACTCTGAGAAATGGAATGTGTGCAAAAGAGCCCCTATGTTACCTCTGAATGAATGTGTTAAGAAACAGCCATGTGTAATTTCCCCCTCCTGTGTGTTTGTTGTGGTCTTTGAGAAGAACACAGAATGACTGATGGTCCTAGAACAAGAAACCTGAGCCCCATCCACAACCTGGAGCAAAATTTGGATAGCCAAACTCCAAAAACTTGCAGTTTATTGTCAGGATTAGTTGTTGCTGCCAAAAGAGAGGGAAAAAAAAAAACCTCAACCAGAAACAAACAAAAGCTGCCTAATCCATAGAACAGTGGTAAAGAGGTTCAGGGAAGAAAAAATATCATTGATTATATGCAAAAATATTTAAGATACCATAAGACTGACACTTTTCTGAAGAATACTAAAATTAATTCATGATAGTAAAGGAATTCTAATGCCAAAAAATAGCTTTGTGACAGCAACAGGAATAAATGTTCTCTATTTTTGTACTTGGACTGAAAAACAGGAGGAACACATAATATTTGGATAGGGTGCAGGATAAAGACTTCTGGTTTCTCAAAAGCAGTGAGGTTGAATATGTTTGAATGCACTTAATAAGAGTAATTATGTTATTTTCTGCATAACAAATTACCACACTTTTAGCAGCTTAAAACATTTCTCATTTCATATCTCACAATTTCTAAGGACCAGGAGTCTGGGAACAAGTGAGCTGGCTTCTAAGCTCAGTCTCTTCCAAGGCTGAGATCAAGGCTGGGTTAGACTGTGTTCCTATCTGGAGGTTTGTCTGGGGAAGATCCACTCCTAACCTCCATTACATTCTTGGTAGAGCTCCGGTTCATATAACTGCAGATTTCATAGCAGCTTGATTCAACAAAGTCAATGAATGAGAGAGAAGGAGAGAGCGAAAGGGAAACAGAGAAAAAATGAAGGAGCACTTCTGCCACTTGGCGCCCTAACTTCAGGGAAAGACTGAATATTCTTTAGAAAGCTTACCTGACTATGTCAGGCCCTCCCAGGATAATCTCCCTTTTAATTAACTCAAAACTAACAGATTAGGAACCTTAATTACATCTGTAAAATCCTTTACTCTTTTCCCTATGATGGAACATAACCATAGGAAGGACACTCCATCACTTTTGCCACATTGTATTGGTTAGAAGAAAGTCCCAGATTCCACAACACACAAGGCGAGGAGGACACAAGGGTGTGACTCAGCGGGGCTCACCAGAGGGTAGACTGCCACAGCATTCTGTAAGCTATACCGGACTACCTTATTACTCCAGAGAACTTTAAAGTTTTCCCCATATGAAATCAAGCCAGGCATGGGCCAGAGGTAGATGTGGTGACAGGGAAGTAGGGATGAGTAATAAAGCTTGGACCTGAGGCACCATGAGGACATGAGAGAACTGAAATAAGACAGCTATGATTCTCTTAAAGAAATATCATCAAGAAGCCCTGTCTGACTTAGTATGAATAAACAAGCTCCTCAATCTCCAACAGAGCCATACAAACACATCCAGAGGAAGAATCAAGACTAGTTTGGAGGCAGCCTCCTGTAATCTGCTATCACGGTGGTAGAGGTGGTCCTAAGCATCTAGACATTTACACTGCAGAGACCCCCAGGAAGGATAGAAAGTGCAACTGCATTTCAGCATTGGCTAGGAGGGACATCTAGTGGCAGCTGGAAACTGGGAGGGATGTCAACTGGTAAGCACATACCCTTGAGCAGGTTCATGCATAGAGATTCTGAGTGGGAGGTGCTGAGAGCGACCTGTCTGTTCTCCGGAAACCATTCACCCACCAATTTCAAGTTTTTAGAAAAGACATTTATAAGGTTATAAACAGACCAAACCTGGTAATATCTTCAAAGGCATCTAAGAATATTTACATGCGTTCTCATGAAGAAGCGTGCTGTCATACAGATAAGGCTAACTTCAAGGAGCCACATTGTACTTTGGTGTATGTGTGTGTGTGAAAGAGAGAGGAAGAGAATCTTCAAAGATTGATCGGGAGAACATTTTAACATGGTGAAATGTATACAGATGAAAAGAAGGAAGTAACGAAGGAAGGAAATGAGGAAGGGAAAAGGGAATTGTGATGCCCTAGGCACACCTCCTGCTCCTCTAATCCCTCAGTATGATGTCATATTTGCCTACTTGACTTCTCTGTCTTTTCCACCCTCTAAGTTCTGTGGCTTTCCACAAAAAACGGATTTTAGAACTTTCATATGCATCCAAACAATGAACAGAGGAGGGCTCACCCTGATAAATGAGAAAAGAGAAAAAGCTGAAAGAGAATGAGGCTGAATGGACCTATATGGTGCAGATCTGAGACGGTTAGGGGAAAGAGGTGGGAATAAAGAGGCAGGGATAGGGGCTGCTGCTGCGGGCACAAGGGAGGGTTTTCGTGCAGTGATGAGTGATTAGCTCTTGAGCTGCGTTACATGAGAGGAAATTGTGAAGAGGAGAACGAGATAAGTTGTCAAGTTTACCTTATTATTATGAAAATTTTTGACAGATCCAAATTAAAGATTGGAATCATTTTAACTATTAATTTGACTGGTTTTTATCCTGGTACCTAGTTAAAGATCTGACACCTAGTAGATGTCCAGTTACTATTTCTGAATGAATGAATACATTCAGTTGCCATCCTAAAAGCTCAGGTTGGACCAGTTCAGCTAACATGAGCCCTTAGTAGACTGTGGTGATAACTGATGCCACAATGGACTATGAAACCAGAATATGTGCCCTCAACACCTTTTTAGAACATTCCAATTTACCATAAAATTAGCAGCAGCTTGTTTCATCCAGTTCACTGAAATTGTTCATGTTGGATTACAAAGGTGAATCTGAAGACATAGGAAACTGCATGAGGTGTTTTACAATATGCCTGCTCTAATAAGACCTTGTTTTCTTAAAAATCTAATAATTCCCATCTCTATTTTCCCTGTTTATTTCTGCTTGAGTTCTTCTACTTACTTGGAATTCTGTTTTTTTTTTTTTTTCCTTTTCATCTCTCTCCATTTTCAGAGCTCATCTCAAAACTGTTCTCAAATGAGATGAGAATTTTTGAAACTTGGAAAACTCTGGGTCCCTTTCCAAGGAGAGTTTCCAACTCTCTCCTAACACTGACACACAACACAAAGTTGTGGTTGAAATTAAACATTTATTGTGCAAGGACTATGTGTCCTACTGGAAGTCTGAGGCTCCCATTCAAATTAGGTCACTTCTCCTAGCTCTTCGTAGAACTCCATGTGCTCCTCACTTGTAGCAGCTGTCTCCTTCAAGCTTTTGATCCTGCTGGTGTTCATGTATAGAATTTTCTCTCTTTGCTTTTTGGACTACAAATTGTTTGAGGAAAATATCCTGTTTTGTTCATCTTCCTCATCATTTCAAAGAAGCATTTAAATATAAGGAATGTTTTAATTAATAAATCAAGTCTGGCAGCAAATCAATCTGGCAGCAGTTTACCAGTAGTGTGTGCTTGTGGAGGTATTTATTATGATAAAATTATATTTCTTTGAAACTCTTTCATTATCCAAATTTTTGAAATTCAAGTGGAATATAGTCTGCTCCGGTCACCCTAAACTAGTAACATTTAGTTGCACGCACACACTGTATACAAATGTATTCCCATATAATAAGAAATTCTGTGGGCTTTTCCTTGTTTCCTTGTCATGAGATTTTGTTAGACTAAACACTGCTTTTTTTTTTTTTCTTTCTGGCCTGAAGGGAAAGATGTATCTTTAGGTTGTTTTATTCAAAAGAGTAATGGTCCTTTGAACTCAGCTGGAAGAAGAGAGTGATATCATGAACGTTTTATTCTCCAACTTTTCTCTCTTTATTTACATGTTGGTTGGTAGAGTTTGACACAGTTATATTAGAGTTTAGATGAGTGGTTTTGGGCTCAAGAATTTAATGTTTAAATTAAATGTTTTACTATGTATTTGCTGCCTATTTCTTAAAAAATGAAGTTGGGCAGTGCACAATTTAAAAAAAAAAGTGAAATAAGATTATTAAAGTAACAGAGCAGGAGTGTAATAATGTCCAGCAAATCCGGCTGGAATACCTCTTAAGATGGGAATTTAAATACTAGGGAACTGACACTCTGGCAGGTGATGTTGCTTAAGGAAGTCAGAAGTAGAAAGAAACAGTGGGGATAGTTTTTTTTTTAAAAAAAAAAAAAAAAAAGCCCCAGGAATTCAGCAAGATCAAGTTGGGGGAAGAAAAGAACAAGGAACAATTACAAAAATTGCAAAAGTGGAATTGAGCATATGTGAAAATTAAGGGGTCCAGAGATGAGTAGACTTAGATAGAAGTGAAGAATTAAAAGTAAGAGACAGGGGCAGGGTCGTTAGATCATTATTACCAATTAAACTGCTCCTACTTGCTTGGACTAAACCCAAATTCATCCTTGGATCATTTGACTTAATGGCTTAAGTCAGCATGCACAATATTAAGGAGGTAAATGTATCAGAAAATAAAGACTATGGGAGGTTGCTGCAATTGAAGACAAGATTTACCTATGAGTTATTAGTTTGCAAGGAGAAAAAGGAAGTATATACTCCAGGAAAGACCAGGTTTTTAGAAGCCAAACAGAAATAGGATTAAACACTAGAGAAATTTGTTCTTTATATGTGTATCAGGAAGAGGAGAGACAACTAAAGAATAATCATTTCGAGATTAAGACCCAACAGGTAACAATTCAGCCTTTCTTTCCCATTCTATAAGGCAAAGTGAAGAAATATTGGTTATATCTCTTATAAAGAAAGACTTTTAATGGCTGAAGAGAGAAAATATTCTTGTTACTAGATTTCACAGGAAAGTCTTAGAACTAACTCATTAAAGTGATGCTATGAAAGTGAAGTGAAAGTGAAGGTCGCTCAGTCGTGTCCGACTCTTTGTGACCCCATGGACTGTACAGTCCATGGAATTCTCAGGCCAGAGTACTGGAGTGGGTAGCCTTTCCCTTCTCCAAGGGATTTTCCCGACCCAGGAATTGAACCCAGGTCTCTGGCATCGCAGGCGGATTCTTTACCAGCTGAACCACAAGGGAAGTCCAAAAATTGATGCTATAATTAGCCATATTTTAGCATGGCTATGGATGTCTTACCTATGCGCCAAGAGATACAACCTGAAATCTAAGTACTGCTCACTCCAGGTCTCAGGTTTGGAAGCAAAAAAAAACCTGCTACTGTTCATTTGTAAGACGGATTGAATGTCCTACTGTGAGCAGGAGGGATGAGTGAGTCAAGATGCAAAGATATCATGCACAGATAATGGACCAATTTTAGAGAGAAGGGACCAGACTGAGAACATAATGATATACTGTCTCTAGAGCATTTTCACACAAACTCTCCTTGGATGAAGGACAAGAATTTCTATAGAAAAGGGTTTCTCTAAAGCGGGAGCCACTTTGATATCTTTTGCACCTTCGTCCAAGAAAGGAGGCAGAAGCATTTCTGTGCCTGGATCTGAAAGACATTTAATCTAACCTGACACATGCCTGTGTATGTGACACATCTCTTTGGAAAAATTTGAAAGAAGCTGCTCTTCCAAAGGCGTGAGTGAGGGCTCACCTTTGTAGCGATGATTGTGACTATTTCTTCTCCCCAGTGACTTACATAAAATACATTTGCAATAGACATTGTCTTTCCTGGGACCATTACTTTCATGGTATTTTATTTTCACACAAATATGCCAAAAGGGGCCACAAGTCACACTGATAAAATTTTGGTCTTCCCAGTGATCACCTGGGGAAAGCTTGATTACCCCCATTTACAGATGAGGATCTTAAATTCAAACACATGTAGTCTTTTTGCCCACAGCCTCACACTTGATGTGACGCAGAGCAGGGATTCAATCTCAGTCTTTTGGTGTTATTTCTAACAAAATTCTCTGACTCTCCAAGATGTGTATTTGTATTCAAGACAAACCAAAACATAACGTTTGGCTTATGCTGAATCATTTATCTTCTTCTTTGGCACTGTGATTACACAGCATTTGTAAAACTCCCTGTCCAGTCAGGCAAATACTTGCACTTCTGTGCTTTGATTTAGTGCGCTGGGTCCCACTATTGAAGTCACTAGCCTTACAAACGGTCATAATCTGAGTCTAGATTTCTAGGCTTATGCTTCTAAATCATTTGGCAGAGAACAGAGTTGATACTAGAAAAAGAATCACAGGTCGGAAGGCTGAGTTGGCATCACACATCAGTATAAATGAAGTAGCTTTGTTTTAACATGGGTTATGAACAAAAGCCACTATGGAGACAATGAGGTTAAGATGGGACTTAGCTAATGTTAAAATGTATCCTTTAGGAAAGCACCAAATATCAAAATGACTCTTGTATACAAGTTGAAAATTTTTTAAACAGTGTAACTGTCTCTTTTGGCAAAGGAATGCTTAGAAATAAACTACCATTTTAGTTCTTAAAAACATATAACTACGAAGTCTAAGACAGTCTTTAAATCTCCCAAATTTTCTATAGGCAGAATCTAACAAGTTATAAAAATAACACTTTTTATTAGAGGAATAATCTTCAGTTTTATTTTTGTTTTCCATATGGCTCAGGATATATTTGCTAAGAAACTGTTTTGTACCCCAGACGTTTTGACATAACTCAGTGTGAATGCAATGCCTGTGGATTAATTGTATGTTCTGTATACAATCTTCACCCAGGTGATAGTCCGTCTTCTGAGACCTCTGAGTCTCTGAGAATTTTGTCCCATTAAAGCCTATTTGTTTCTCAACAGGTAAAGTTATATTTGATTTATACTGGGAGGAATTTTCACATGGATTTTGGCATCTTCAGAATTTTTATTCCTTTATTTTTCAAGGACACATTTTGGAGTATAAGGATGATGCCAAACATAATAAAAGCAAATAAAATGTTAACTTGGCACTTCTGGTTTATAAATATATTTACACTTTTTGTAAGCCACAGACTTTTACATCCAACAGCATATTTGCTAAACTGCTCCACAGACTTTCCAAACTCAATATTTCCTCAACCAAACTTATGAGTTCCACAAATGTAGTCTTCCTCCAATGTCCCTATTCTCAGGGAAGTCACCATCATATAGACAGATAGCCTAACCAGAACTCTAGTGGTTATCCTTGACACCTTCCCTTCCCTTAATATCTGATTTGTTGTCCTTGGGACATAGTTTAGCCTGGAACTATCAAAATCTCCTTTTATGTGGTGCGAGAAGAGGGAGCAAGGCTTGGAGAGAAAGCCTTGAATGCATCCTAAAAATTGCCTCCTGTGGTTAATGCTTACTACACTTATCTAATAAAGGGTGAGTACATTTTTTGCACACTTGAAATACTACTTTATAAAATAGTAATAAAGCCTTAATTTAGGCACAAACTGTGAAGTAATGTGAACTTAATAAAATTAAAATTTCATTGAGAATTACATAATTGCAAAGCTGAAAACTGAGTGAATGTAAGTTTGGTACATTCTATTGCAACACAGAAGTGCCATTTTAACTGCTAAAAAGATCTACCCACCATCTTTGTGTGAATTATTTTTAAATTATGTGAATTTTGACTAATGAGAAGTCAGGAAAGCATCTTTCCCCTAGACTATGGTAGCCCCATGATTTGTTTGTAAGAAAGATGTCCTTCCCAACTACCACAGAAGTCCTCAATAGCATCTTATTGTTTGATAATGAAACTCTGGTAAAACTTTGTTCCATCTTTATGTACTATTAAGCAAAAAAGAAAAAGAAAAGGAAAGGAAAATTGTATAATGCAATACAGCTTATGATTCCATGCAGATTTGTTACTTGGCAATTTACATGAACTAGGCTTTCCTGAGCATTAAGAATGGCATTTTGGTATTGTTTCTGGCTGCAAGTTAAAATTTATTTTAGCATTCACTTGCTGCTATTTCACGCAGTGGCGATCTGGCAGCCAAATACTCTTAACAGGTGTTAAGAGTTGGGACTCTTAATTGAATTTTGGATTGTTAAAGCAACCTCAGTTTGGGTTGACAGGGTATCTAAGGAAAATGTACTTATTTCCATTCTCTAGCACTGTGACAGTGCTTTTTTGTAATGGATGTTGTATGGTCATATATTCAATTTTCATGTGAGATGCATCCACTGAATCTCATTAAAAAGTAACCAGGCTTGGCTTCACAGACATCTACACAAACATAGGAAGGCCCATTGTGTCTCTTCTCCCTCTTAGAATGAATTATCTGGTTGTCAGATTACCCCAGCTTTTCTTTCATTTGCTAAGAGGAACTCATGGACCTTGCAATAAATTCTCTGAGCACAACCACCCAGTTGTCCATTGCTTGGGCTGCCCCGACCTATCTGACCTGTACTTAGCATTACCGATGTTCCAAGTTGTACCAATATGTCTGACTTAGGATCTGTCATAGAAGGTGTCACTTGCCTTCTGTATTTTGGTCCTTTATGTTCTTCGCAGCTTGTTGTCATTCATAGCTGAGATATGAGGGAATGATAACTCTCCCAGGTTGCAAAACATGAAGATGATTTCATTTGAAGCCTCAACTTCCTCATCTGAAATAGGAAAGTTTTGTGAGAATTAAAGGAAGTTACATTAAAGTATTTTATGAAATGTTAAGTTGCAATAACATTTTGAACCAATTAGCCCAAGTTTACATGATATAAAGAATATTGAGTTAAGTAGCTTTTTTCCTCCAGTAATGATTACATGTCAGTAACTGCTCTAATGCCTTAGTATGTATTATTTCACTTAATAATGACATTAACTATATAAAGTAGTTTTATAGTCAAAGTAGTTGAAGCAGAGAAGTTTAGGTAAATGCCATTGATCATGAAACTCAAGGTAATAATAGAGCCAGAGACTTCATTCAAAGCCATATGTCTCCAGAATCGTAAACTCAGCTGATCCCCTTTAAGTGGTCAAATAAAATACTAGTACTAGTTCAGCTTACATGACCTTAGGCAAAAACCACACACTCTCTTTTAGCTCACATTAGCTTTTATGTCTGAAAATATGGGATGAGTTTCACTTGATGTTCAAAGGTTAATGTGTAAAGGTTTCTTCGTAGTATAATTCTTTTGATTCCCCACAATGTACCTCTTTCCAAAGCATTCTTTGTCCTCACTCTTTACAGTAAAGCATTACTGTCATAAATCAGATGGTCAGGAAGATTTGTGTGTACTCCTGGGAAGGATTCGTTAGGGAGTGGAGGAAGCAGGAACAGAAAAGGGAAGACCCTAGCAAGTCTCGTAGAAAACAGGTGTCAGCCAAATTCTGTAGGAGAACTGGGAATGTTAATTAGGTCCAGAATTTGTTCCAGTCAGACTGGAACAGACTCACTCTGGTTTCAGGCTAATAGCATCCCTCATGGGGATGTAAGTGAAAGTTGCTCAGTGGTGTTCAACTCTCTGTGAACCCAAGGACTACACAGTCCATGAAATTTGCCAGGCCAGAATACTGCAGTGGGTAGCCATTCCCTTCTTCAGGGAATCTTCCCAACCCAGGGATCAAATCCACGTCTCCCACGTTGCAGGTGGATTCTTTACCAGCTGAGCCACCAGGGGAGCAACTTTCCAGAGATTTCAGGTTCTTTGCCTGTTCAGTCAAGAAGGCTCTGGTATATTGAGGCTGTTTCCCAAGGAAGAGTAACATTGTCTCTACCCAGAGTGAAAGCGCAGGGAAACGGCAGGAGGGTCACACAAAATTGGTAAAAGGATTTAAGGGGATCTCAGCAGAGCACCAATAGTGTCTGCTAAGATTACCTAACATGCATTCCAAGAAAAAAAAGTGTTTACCCCATTACTAAACATTTAATAAAATTGTAAATATTGGTTAAAGAAAAAAGGGCTTCCCTGGTGGCTCAGATGATAAAGAATCTCCCTGCAATGCCAGAGACCCAGGTTCAATCCCTGGATTGGGAAGATCCCCTGCAGAAGGGCATGGTAACCCACTCCAGTATTCTTGCCTGGAGAATTCCATGGACAGAGAAGCCTGATGGGCTACAGTCCATGGTGTCACAAAGAGTTGGACATGACTGAGCAACTAACACTTTTACATTAAAGAAAAAATCTAAATATATTCATTCGGAATTAGTATATAATCTGCAATGCTTTGTTATCATTAACCAGGAAAATGAAAAGAAATACAAATAAGGTAGGTATAATCAATTGACAAAAGAGTAAATATAAGTAGGATACATATAAATATAATAGGCTAAAATTATCAAAGAAATATAAATTAAAAGAAGTACCATTGTTTGCATACTGCATTTGTGAAAAAAAAAGAGAAATAAACAATAGAAGTAAGGAAAGAATTTAGTAGACTTTGGGGACTGTGACTTATTGTTGGTTTTTTTTTAACTTCTGTATAATGTCACTTAAAACAAAGTTTTTAAATTACGCAAAGTGCAATTTGTCTGCTTTTTTTTTGCTTAATTCAAGGTAATAAAGATTTATACATATGTTTTTGTAAAGAGCTTAATAGTTTTAGCTCTTGTAATTATCCATTCTTACAGTCTTTTTGTATATGATGGAATGAAATGGCAGGAAAGCGGTACTTAGAAAGAAAGAAAGAAAGAAGGCTGACACATATTATTAAAATTGTGAAAAAAAATTTTACATTTTAATTTGAGGTTTTTATTAAAATAGTGAGATTCATACACCTTCCATATCATACCATATAAAGTTACAATTGGAAATAGTAACTTTTCATTAATCACATTAATAGTATACCAGAGTACTTTTTAATATGTGCACAGTGTTTCAAAATTCACAAATTATATTCACTTTGTTTTCCATTTTTAGCATCATAATAATCATGGAGTTGGGTAGTATTGCCCAAGCTTTATGGACCTAAAGTCTCATAAGATTATTGAAGGGACTTGCCTGGTGGTTCAGGTCTAAGACTCTGCACTCCCAATGCAGGGGACCCAGGTTCAATCCCTGACCAGGGAACTAGATCCCACATGCTGCAACTAAGAGTTTGAATGTTGCAACTAAAAAAGATGTCACATGCCCCAACTAAGACCTGGCACAGCCAAATAAACAAATAAAATAAAACAACATCATAAAAAAAAGGATTATTGGAGTGGTAACAATTCAACCCCAGGTTTCCTATTTGTTCACTGACCCTTCACTGTCCATATTCTTAAGTATGTCAAAGAATTTCCTGGTCATAGTATCAGCTCTACCAATTGCTTTATGGGCACATACTTTCTCAATCCATGAAGTATTTGATACCTGTATTTTCAAAAATGATATGTGACATTTGACTTCACTTAACCAAAATATGTGCAACTCAGATTAAGGCTTCTTTGAAAGCAGTGTGAAAGACCAACTTTGATGTGTAAGATTCTCTTTCTCTGGGATGACACTTCTGATACAAGGCCTGGAGACAAAAGAGGAAATGACCTATGGCATTGCATCTGCTTTCTCTCTCTCTCAAACACACGCAAACACACACACACACACACACACACACGCATACACAAACCACGCAAATTTTTTAAATTCAAAGGAAAGAATGGCCACTTTTCCAAAGGGAAAAGGAATTGCTTGGAGAATTTGAATAATGTAAAGTTTGTCTGAAAGCTTTAAAGATGAAAGGTGTCACTTTTTACCCATTAGCCTTGTGGAATGATGAGACCCTTGCTACTTCAAAGGGTCATTGGAATACAGTTTCCAGGAAAGGCTGCTTGAAAGATTTTTGCGAGGGAGGTGTGGTTCCCTCTGGGGCCTTTCTATAGCACATTTGTAGACTTTCTTTAGCACACTTGTAGTTCAGTGTTCACCAAACTTTTTAATATAACTTCTAAATCTTTCTGGGTCCCTCTTGTAAAGTCCCAGAGAAGACAGGAGGTATCTTCTGTCATTGTTCAAGCCCAGATGGAATTTCTAGAGGCTAGACTAGGGTTCTCTCCTCCTGCTTAAAGATACATATATATAGATATGGATATAGATATAGATATAAACACACACACTCAGTCGCTTGAGTCACATGCAACCCTTCACAACCCTGTGGACTGTAGCCGCCCCCAGGCTCCTCCAACCATGGGATTTCCAAGAAAGAATACTGGAAAGGGTTGCCATTTCCTTCTCCAGGCGATCTTCCCAACGCAGGGATTGAACCCATGTCTCTTGTGTCTTCTGCATTGCTGGCAGGTTCTTTACCCACTGAGCCACCTGGGAAGCCCATATACATATGTGTGTGTGTGTGTGTGTGTGTGTGTGTGTGTGTGTATTACCTCAATGATCAGAGAACTTTGGACTTCAAATTTTGGAAATAAATTGTACTTTGCCTAAGAGCTCTCTTGCTGCTCTGTCAGTTGCCTAGGGAATTTAGATGGGTGCCTTGGAGTACCATTAGGAATGCTAATTGTGGGTTTAGGATTTGCAGAGAGAAAAAGGACAATGTGAAGAGCTGTGTGTTGGGGTGGTGGTGGTAAATGGTGTATAATTACTTGCAAATCTGCCTTAAGGCAAGAGAATACCAACACCTCCTATAACGTTTACTTGATATGGGAATACTTCCTAGCTAATTGAATATTTCCCAAGGAGATTATTTTTATCATTACATCATCTCCAAATTCACAATTCTGAGATTTCTGCCTAATGTTTTCTTTAATACTTAAAGCATTAACCATAAATAGTATCATTTTTGCTGTTAGTCTTATCCAATATAGTAGGGACTATAAATTGTTTTCATTTATAGTGATACAGAAGGCAGGGTCAGACTTCAGTGCATCTTCTTATTCCAGTCCCTGGTGGAGAGTTTTTCATATAAGCAACCATCAGTCTTGCAGTTGGCTGCCATCTAAACTCCTCTTCTCTGCTTCCAAAGCAAAGTTGGCTTTCTGCCCAAAGTGCAAAGGGAGCCAGTTGGCCTAGTTAGTCTCTGACAGGCTCAACTTTGCATTTCCCAACTCTGAGAAATTCCTTTGGGTAAACAAGCCTGAAGAGTTACCTGGTTTTGCATTTTGTAATTTACTTGTGTTTGGAATCAAATCATTGTCATCTTGTAGGTAGTTTTCTTCCATCCATACATGTAACCCCATTCTTATTCCACCTTATTCCTTAGACACTTAATACCAAATCTGCTTCCACACTCTCCCTTACTTCTTTACATATAGCAGTATACATACACACATACACACACATGAGCATGCACAGACACAATTATTGGTCAAATATGCCAATCAAATGCCTCAAGAAGTCTATTTTCAAAAGGGAAAACATTCTAATATTCTTACATTCCATCATTAATTTAAAAAATGATTTTTGAAGAAAAACAAAGGAAAATAAAAACAAAACAATAAATAATAAAAAATGATTTTTGAGAGGTTGCATTAAAAAAAAAAGAGTACGTTAGCTATACTCCCAAGAAAGACAATACTTTAATAGAGTTTGTGGTTTTATAAATTTTATAAGATCACATCGATGGCTTAAAGGATTTACTGTGATACAGTTTTATGGCTTCTAAATTCTAAAGTACGCTCTGTTAAGATAACTAGAATATGAAATATTTTGTCAAATTATGGTACCTATTTTCTTCTCATCCTGATGGAATTCCTATGTTTTTTCACTGTTTTCACAGATACTAAATATTGGCAGATAATTTTACTTTGTATTTCCCATGTAAAAAAATAAGCATAAATCTATAAAACATATCACTGTTACTTTAACTAATAATTATTAGCACATATCCATTCTTAAAATGCTATAGAAAAGAGAGAACTATACATGTATGTCAATATCAATGTGCAATTTTACCTGGGATTAAAGGAATTATCTCTACAATTATCTTTTGAGTCCCATAAGATTCACAGATGACCCTCCTAATTTAGCTGTGATGTGGCCAAACACAGATCTTTCTCCTTTTTCTTGAACCCGCTCTAAAGGGCAGATATAGACCCTCTAATGTCTTGTTCTTTATCACACCAATGATTAACCGAGACTAGGTCTGTTCCCCTGAAACTAAATAGACACAGAGGCAAACATTTTCTGCTTAGCTGACTGACTGAGACTCATCTAACTACAAACCTCTCCAAGTGTCATCACTCTTGGTTCCTCCCCATGAGTCAAGGTCACAGCACATGCTGACACCTTCTGATCTTTCGATCTGGGCTGCATTCCTTACTCCAACCAATGATGCTAGACAAAACTATAAATCCATTCAAATAACCCCAAGCAAAACTCTGGAGCCAGTGGGTAAGTTCATCACCAAGCAGTTCTTGAATAACCTTTCTTTTCTTTACTGTCTGCATTTGGTTTTAGCACTACATACAGGTATGGTCACATACAGATATAACCATACATTTGAACCTTTGCTGAGCTCTTTGTTTAAAACAGGGAATTGTCCTTCACCAAATTAAAAGTCCCCAAAGCAGGATAATGAACATCTCTTCTAAGTCTCCAAAACCTTTTGGAGTATGTTTCACAAGGGTAAGTGCTATTAGCCTTTGGGGGTCTGTTTGTTATTTTTTTAACAAAAAAAAAAATGTTTTTTTAACTTAAAATATTTATACGGATGCATTAGGTCTTAGTTATGGCTCTCAGGCTTCTCTCTTTTGTAGCACAGGCTCAGGAGTTGCAGTGTGTGGGCTTAGGTGCCCCATGGCACATGTGAACTTAGTTTCCCTACCAGGGATTGAACCCGTGTCCCCTGCACGGGAAGGCGGATTCTTAACCACGGGACCACCAGGGAGTCCCTAACCTTTTGGTTTAAGTCCCTAAAAAAGCTAGGTGGCAATTTCTTCCCCTCTTTCTCAATTTATAAACACCAAGCAAGTTTTGTCCTCTTGGGATATCCTCTTTCTTTTCTTTTTTGAGACAAAACAGATGGGCCAAATCTGCAATGAGTTATTGCATCTTATTCCTTGGTTGTTCTGTGGGTCACCTTTGAGGAGGTCATGTGGTGTGTGATGGGCGGTGGGAGGGGGCACACCAAGGAAGGAGCTAGTGTACATTCATCACCTGGGGCTGTCAGACCAGCTTCTCTGCTTCTCTGCAGTTCCTATCTAGCCTGTTAATGGTGACAATGCAGTGCCAAACTCGTGTAAAAATCTTCTACAAAATTGGAAAATGTGGACCCTTGAGATGATGTGCCATTGAGGCAATCTGGATTTTCAAGAAACAAGAATACTTACTACCATTCCTGAGCTGCCAACCTCAGCACTAGGCAGGTCACACTCGATGTTTTTTCAACTGCACAATGATATGCTGAAAGTCAGATTCAAGTCTGACTCCAAAATTTCTGCTCTTTCCTTTAGTGATGATTAATCTATCTCAAGGATAAATTTCTGAATGTGCCACAGCAAATCAGAGATTGTAGAACACTTGAAAACCTTTTCAGGCTATCAATAATCTTTGGAAAAGGTTGTGGGTGGGGGAAGATAACTCTGAATTCGCGAGTACTCAGTCACTCAGTCGTGTCTGACTCTTTGCGACCCAATGGACTGTAGCCCACCAGGCTCCTCTGTCCATGAAATTTTCCTGGCAAGAATACTGGAGTGGGTTGCCATTTCCTACTCCAGGGGATCTTCCCAACCCAGGGACCCAACCTGCATCTCCTTCATCTCCTGCATTGGCCACTTTACCACTTTATCACTGAGCCTGGGAAGCCCTCTAAATTCATACTTTATATTCCATTAGATGAAGCAAGAAGTTAGGCCCACGATGAGCACACAAAATACTGTGACTGAAGGTCTCAAGAGTTGGTGCCAAGGCTGTCTGTCCTTAGGCTTCTTTGCACAGCTCAGTGGGGGAGCCCAATGGTACAGACACAGAGAAAAACCATGGAGAGTCGTGGGAAATTATCTGATGGCTTTCTCCCTGTAGGGTGTTATGAAAGTTTCATACCCAAATCTGAGGAAGCAGAATGTAGATTTTTAGAAGCAAGATGAGATGAAGCCAAAACATTATTTGTATCAACATGAGCTCGCATCAACTCTTTCTGAATGTGCAGTTGTACTAAACTGCCGTTTTTAATAATAATGAAGTTTGAGACAGAAATGATTCTTCTTCAGCTATAAGAAAATTTATTTCAGGGAGCTGGCTTTGTACATTGTATCCTTTCTATGCCTATGGTTTACTTGTACTCAGGTTCAGGTGGGAGTGGTGTGAAGCTTGTGAATTGCCAAGTGGAAACCCCTTTGCAGTGTTCAGAAGATAGAGAACCTGAATCTATGACTTTTGTTTTTGATGCTGAGAAGACATATCCTTGAAACTTTGCAGAGCACCACATCCTCAGTGGTTGCTTGATCAGTGAATTGCCAAGGCAACCTCTCATCTACCAGTCCTCTAATTTCAGATCTCATAAGATGATTTCAAAAGAACAGAGTTGTGTAGTTAAGTGAGATAAGAAAAATATGTCTAAAAAAAAAAAAGAAAAGAAAAATATGTCTATCAATGATTGGTAAAGATAGCAGGGAGAGAAAGGCGAAAGTATTGACTGATGGCAACTCTGAGTGCCAAGATAAAGTACCCATGTTGGTACCCTAAAGAATGGGTGGTAATTTAAAGCAAAACAAAAATTACATAGATATCTTACTGTGACCCTCAGATCCTTCAGTACTGAGTGTCCAGCTCATTGTCTATCCCTGCATCTCCTCTACACACACCATACATTGCAACTGGACCTTACCGCTGGAGGATGGCTTCCTGGCATGGCAGAGGTTTAAAGCACCCTCTGCTGACATAGTCCACTTAACCATCTCCTGACTTTAGATTCCTGAGGCTCGTGTGTCTATTCCAATCCAATGAGGGCTGCCAAAACACCATTGATCTTATTTTATTTTTTTTTTGGTGCATCTATCTTTCTTTTTTTTTTTTTTTCATTTATTTTTATGAGTTGGAGGCTGCATGCATGAGACCAACGATCTTATACTGAACTCTTCAGGGTTCCTTTGAGACCCCTCTCACCAGACTTGGTGTTAATTAGTTCTGTACTTGGGTTCCTTCCCCCGTGAACTCAGAGCACAGTTTTTGCCAAAGAAAATTCTTCTCACAAAAATCCTCCCTTGATCTCTGATGTGTTGTGTCATCCACCAATTCTTAGTTGACCTATTTTGAAATTTTGGCATTGGCTTCTGGCAACTTCCACTGAAGTTTCACGTTTTATCTTAGTGCCTCATTCAAAACTTCTAATTTCACATTGTTATATAGCATTCAGCATTTCCCAGTTCATAAAAGTGCAATTAGGTGATAATACTGTAAGTTTGAACATTGTTACATTTTTTTGTGACTAGGATGTAGTTGCAACAGACATTTTCTCACCTTTCTGCTTTGTGATTTTTGGGCTATAGAACTTATGTATTATTGTGGTTGTTTATTTATGGCATTAGAATATAATGTACAAGTCCTTGACGTTAAGATACTGTGAACACACACTTCCTCCAGGGAATTTTTCCAATACATTGTGAATGCATCCTATGTATGAGACATAAAGCACCCACAATAAATAAATAAGGTTATTTGCTGAGAACTATGAAGAAAACAATCTGCTTCTCTTTTTAAAAAGACCATAATTACATACTATGGAGTGGGTATCATTATAATAACAGGAGTGGACTAAAATAAGAGAGAATAAAGGATATGAAATCATGGGAAGAAGGTTAACCACACTAACCCTTTGTAAAGTGTTTACTTCATGAAACATCTTGAGATATCACATTGCATACACACATGATTCCAGTGGATATTATGAAGAATATTATGATTCTACAAGCCAGATGGATATCTGTAGTAAACACATTTATCCAGGGAACACATAGCTAATAAAAGAGGACCCTATTACTCCTAAGAGTGTAAACTTGTTTTGGCCTGAGAGGATGGTAAACAGATTGGGAACGTTGGGATTGAAGAAGAGATGTTCTGTGTAATCATACCAACATATCAAACAGTACTTCTCACTTTTTGATAGGCTATATAATGTATCTATTTTGTTTATTGTCAGTCTCTTCCACTAAAATAAAAGTCCCATGAAGCTAGGGAGCTTTGTTTTGTTTTTTGTTGCATCTTCCATGCCTGGCACCTAGTTCCTGCAAGATTTCTATCATGAATGAGCTAAGAAGAAAGAATGTGAGTATGGTAGGACATCACTTTGCTGACAAAAGTCTGTATAGTCAAAGCTATGGTTTTACTAGCAGTCATATGCGGATGTGACAGCTGGACCAAAAGGAAGGCTGATCGCTGAAGAACTGATGCTTTCGAATTATGGTGTTGGAGAAGACTCTTGAGAGTCCCTTGGACAGCAAGGAGATCAAACCAGTCAATCCTAAAGGAAATCAACCTTGAATATTCATTGGAAGGACTGATGCTGAATCTCTAATACTTTGGCCACCTGACGTGAAGAGCTGACTCATTGGCAAAGACCCTGATGCTGGGAGAGATTGAAGGCAGAAGAAGAGGAGGGCGGCAGAGGAAGAGACGGTTAGATAGCATCACTGACTCAATGGACATGAATTTGAGCAAACTCTGATAGTGAAGGACAGGGAAGCCTGGGGTGCTCTAGTCCATGGGGTTGCAAAGATTTGAACATGACTAAGTGACCGAACAATAAACAGCATGGGAAGGCAGGTTTTTCATTCAACCCAAAGAATTTTAAAATTACCTCTGCACTTGTATACTGTCTGTAGGCTGTGGTCTTTTCTAGAGCACAAAGTGGCCTCTTCTCTAGAGTTCAGGCTAAATTCTATGACTGCTGGCCTGGGGTATTCTGAGGCATGAACATACTGGAAGTGTGGCCACCAAATTCACTTCCAGTCTTGTGGTTCTAAGGATGGGCCTTTGCCAAAGAATTTACAGAGGAGGAAACCCAGGACTGTCATATTGTGTTGTTAATGATGATGACTAATTGAACTTGGGATATGAGATATTGATGCCACTGAAGGGAAAAATTGTAGTTTAACAGACATGTAGTTCAGAAATGCTTTAAATCATCGTTAGAAATTCTGAATTTAATGTGTTGGTGTATCAGACAGGAGACATCTAGAAGGAGATCATATTCAGGCAGCTATACAGATCAGCAGATGCTGAGTTATACCATGCCCATTTCTTAGGAAAATCCACATCCCTCTCTACAGGAGGTAGAGATTGCCAAGAACATTTGGAAAAGTATGGGTAACTCTTCCCTAATAAGTCATGACAGCTATCTTTGCTAAATAATTAGCCTCAGTATTAAAAACCATAGGAGGCATAATTTTCAGATAATTATATCAGAACAAGAATGTACCTTGAAAGTTGTAATCTGTTTTTTCTGTTTATTAAAAAAATTTTTTTTTCTATTGTGGCTACTCTGAGTCTTCACTGGCAGTGTGTGCAGGCTCTTTATTGCAGAGCACAGGTTCTGGAGCTCGAGCACATGTACAGGCTCAATAGTTGTGGCTTGAGGGCTTAGTGTGCCTTGTGGCATGTGGGATGTTAGTTCCCTGACCAGGGATCGAACTCATGTGCCCTGCATCGGAAGGCAGATTCTTAATCACTGGACCACCAGGGAGGTCTCTATAATCTGTATTTTGATTGAGGACCATATAGAAGATTTGGAAAGGCTTTATTTAGACTATGTGATAATTTAATACATATTAATAAAGTTGGCTTCTAGTGTATTTTAAAAGTCGTGCTGAAAAGATGCTATCAGTGAGTAGTATTAATACATTTAGCTATACAATTTTATATTATGTAGAATGTATGTATTATAGTTTAATATCCTAAGTGAGAAAAACAAGAGGTCCAGGGTGAAATTATTGCTTACAGGGAGCAGAGCTGATACTTGAGTCCCTGTCTTCAGAGCCTGAGTGTGAAACTCTTTGGCCAGAGTTCTGCTTCAGGGAGCTGTGAGTCACCAAACTGAGACTCCGTCCTACCATGGAACTAAGCAGCTGGCTGCTCATTGGCAGTGAGAGTGTCCACCACTTGCCCTTGACTCAGCTATGGAACCCTCTGCCCCCAATTCTAGTTCTAGTGATTACCACCTGCTACCAGGGAGCCTCACAGTGAAACTGCAAATTAATGATGATTGTACCAGCCAGAGATTTTTAGATGGGCTGATACAACCTGGTCCCCAGTACAAGGCTATCAAAGTAATGGGCTCTTTTTTTTCTTTTTCTTTACCTTCTTCCACTAGTGATGATGTTCATCATGAGAGAAGCTAATGGGTAGTCAAGTGCAGAGGCTTGGGAGCTGGGAGAAAATGAGCTGAACAGGGAACTGTGAATAAGCTGTTAAAGCCAAGTGGAAATGAGAAGTGGAGGCAGCTTGAGAGGTAGATGAAGAAGGCATTGGGGAGCATTGAGACAACATGGGGGGAGTTTTGGGCAAATGCAATTTCAGGGGAGCATTTGCTCCACAGCAGCATTACAACATCCCTTTTTGTACACTAGATTTATTTCAGTGGGGAAGGAAGAATGGAAGGGCCAAAGGAATAATGGGGGACCAATGAATTAGTAATGTTTTGGAAAAGTAATTTTCAGTCTTATATACTCAACAGCAGCACCTGCTATAATTTCACAATATTTGTGTGAAAGTTAACTTTCACTTGCGACACAGGAAAGATTGGCCAGTAACAGCCCAGCACCCACAGATGCTAGAGACTGGGTCAATTTTCACTTACGAGAACTGTGCCTTGCATTTGTATAACACTGGACAAAGAGCTTCAGGCTCTGAAGACAGGGATTCAAATATTAGCTCTGCTCCCTGTAAGCAATAAAGTCGCCCTGGGCCTCTGTTTTTCTCACCTAGGATATGAAATTTTAATACCTACATTCTACATAATATAAAACTGTATTAATAGTACTCACTGATGGAAAGCTGAACGAATATAGATTCAAGGGCTTGTGGGTTGGGTTTTTTTTTTTTTTTCACTTGCAGTTTTTGTAACTAACTCAGCACTACTGGATTAGGGCATGTTCCATCAAACTAAAAATCAAAAGCTTTCCTATGGGGAAAATCTTAATGTTATAGTTGGAAGAGGTGACAGCCGCATTACTGCCATCAAAAGTAATTTATTAACCGTATCTGTTCAAAATATTCTGGTAGGCTTCCTGTTTCAATGTATCGTCCTCTTGCAGTCTTTTCACTGTACTGTTCGGCTCTCCACCTGTGAATAAAATGGACACCTGGAAAACTTCATCTTTGGGGTAACTATTACAAGCCAACGCTGTTTTCAGCAGCAGCGCCAATCATACAGTGCAGGGAGGTGTATTGGGAGGCTGCCATCCTCAACCTCTCTGTCTCAGAGCTTGTAACACATCTTTCCGGTTTCCAGTTTAGACCAGGAAATCTGGGAAGAGATGACTAGCGAGGTTTTGCACCATCAGCATAAACCATGCTGATGCTGGCTCTTTACCCTCATCTCTCCTTCTTAAGCTGGTCCCACACTGCTCTTGAGACACAGGTACACAGGTGCCTCTCTATCCAAAGGAAGAGAAAAGAAAGAATTTTGTATACCAACCCGAATCGTTTACAATGTTACCTTTCACAATCAGTTGTCCTGTGACGTGTGCACTTGCACGTACGTCTACATTTAGACGATATTTTAAAAGGTAAGTTATTACAAATCGGCTACGAGGCACCTACCAGGTGTAACTGTACAAAGGTCTGTTTCACCAACATCTCTTTTAGGAAGTCGGAGGGAAAGGGCTCTGCATCTAGCAGCGCCCGCCCTCACGCAGAGATGCGCACAGACACCCTCCCACGCGCACACATCCCCGCTCTCTCGCCCCGCAGCGTCAGGCTCTGACCCCACTGCATCCGCAAGGAGAGGGGCTCACGATCCGCGGGTCGGGAGCTGCTTTTGCCACTTCCAAGTGGGGGTTTGCTTGGATCATTTATTTATCTTGTACCCGTTAAGAAACCACCATTGGGTGATGGTGGGAGGCGCTACTCTGCCTGAAGCCCAGCCCGTCCGCCGCGGCTTCGCGCACACCGCACCCTCCTGCCTGCCAGCGCCCGCCTGGAGTCGCCTCCAGCCCGGGGTCCCTGTTTCCCGGGATCCCCGACGGGGTCTTCCGTTTCGCGTCTCCCACTTGGGAGTGTGAAATGGGCAGGGGCACCGGGCAGTGTCCCGACTCTTCTGCGGGCTGACGGGATTCCCTTCGCGGCGGGTCGGACAGCACCCTCCGCGGGCGCCCCGTGCGTCCCCGGCCCCGAGCTCGCGGCGGCGCAGCTCGCTGGA